>NC_053147.1:54554914-54854914 GCF_016808335.1 Panicum virgatum
CGCAATAATTTTTACTGCAAGGATGGTGGTGGCTGTAACCACTGGTGGCAAGTTGAGGTTTCTTTGCTAGAGCGTGTAGATCTGTCACTAATTTTTGGAGGTGCCGCGAGATTAACCTACTGATCCTTCGTTTGCGATTGTGATTGTGAATCGAAATTTCAAAACCGTGGATTGTAATCTGCCAAGGCAGAATCTGAGATCTCGCTCTTGCGCATGCCCAGAAGATCACTGTCTGGTTGCCAGGCGCTAGTGGCCAGCGGCATCGGCATGTGTCCCGGACCCGGCCGGGTCCGGTGTGCACGGCGGACGGCAGGCGACGGAAATGGTGGTGCCCATCATGCAAGTCTAGTATCTGACAGGCCCGTGCCAGCATAAACCGGGGCCCTATGCAAAACTAAGATGGGAATGGATCAGCCCGGATCTAACCTTGGACCTGGCCCTATGACCTCGGGGCGAATTTCAGGGGTCATAGATTGACCCAATCTAGGTCTTTGGCTGCGGCCATGATGGCTCAATGGGCAGCATGGGTCGGCCCTAGCCAACATTTAAGTTATGCTTATGCAATTACCTGGCACATGAGATGCAAGATGCAATCACTCCGACAAGCATTATTTCACATAACGAACATAAAGAGTTTAACTTCTATGCTCATTAGCAATTAATAATCAGAAGTTTATCTCTATCATTACAATTCGTCATCAACGATTGGACAGTTTTCATCATCAGTCGATTCATCTCTGCCATTACACATAACTCATCTTTTTGCTAGTGACTACTCATAGATAACATTTAACTCTTAGTTTTCGCCATATTTTGCTTCATCAACTATTGGACGTTAGTGGATCAAATAGTTCTCATAACCATCACAAACCTTATTACTGTCCTCTGTGTTCTCGTTAGCACAGACAAGTTGTTAGATTTTACTAAGTTTGGTTTCCCCAACAGATTGACAAAAGCAGTTCTATTCTTTTTCATGCTTTACTGAACTAGAATGCAGGTCCACCTGTAGTTTTTTTAAGCTACCGAAAGCCAAGACAAAAGTCAGTTAATATCACCTTACCAGCCAATTAACATTGCATGCCAAGTGTTAGATTACGCAGGTCTATATTAGAACTCCTATATCCTAACTGTTGAAAATATGCCCTAAAGGTAATCATAGAGATGATCATATTTTCATGTATTCATGATTAATAAAGTGTTCCTTGAATATCCATGAAAGACAACCTGTATTGATTGACAATTATGTGAATTGTTTGTGAAACTCTTTATTTGTATGGTTATTCTAAAGGTGTTTCTAGTCGGAGTTCATGTGAGGACACACATGAATATTAGACTAGCACATGTATTAGTTGATGACTATGTTTCACAAGTCATGGACATGGACATGTCGAACTAATAATGTGGGCTCATGTAGGACATGAGACTGGACTAACACAACACGAGAGATGGTGATTTCTCATTACACAATATGTACGTTGTGTCCTTAAACCTGAGATTGTCGCATGTACTCAAGATGTGAACTGACTTACTTAGGAGCCATCAAACGCTGCTCCATGACTGGGTAGTTATAAAGGTGGTTTTCGGATTTGTCAAGAAGCATGCTGTGAGACATGATCAGTCGAGAAGGGATTTGCCCCTCTCAACCTGAGAGAGATATTTCTGGGCCACTCGAGTGAGTCAGATCAAGAAGTGCATGGCCATGCCAAAGTTAAGTGTTAATCAAGGATCTGAATCTCGGCATCGAGAAAGAGAGGTCAGCTTAGAGCTAGACCAAATATCGTGAGGCAAAAGGAACAACATGTATATGACATTGTGACGGCTCGTCTGATATGATCTTTACATACGCATAGGAGTTGACATATCTTGCTAGAGGCCGTTGTCTACTATTGGGCCTAGTAAGAGTACTTGGACCACGTCTATTCGTGCGTGAGCCCATATGGTCACACACTTAAGGGAAACAAGCCTAACAAGGATGATATCCAAATTAGACTGGGATTAGTCGTACTAATGGGTCTCGATGGAGAAGCCCATTAGGGGGCGCCATAGGGTTAGTGTAAGGATCACCGGGGTGTCCGACCCTAGAGGGGGAGGGGGTGAATAGGGTCGCTAATCACTTTTTAACCTAGGGCTCAATCTACTTGCATAAGATAAACCTAACACGTCCTATACATGCTAGTTATGACTAAGGTTTATCTTTGCTACTCTCTACTTACCCAAAATACTTGCAACCTATAGCCAATCCTAAACAAACTAACTAGGAAAGTAAGGGCACGCAAGATAAAGTAAATGCGGAAATGTAATATGGTAAATAAAGAGGTAAGTGCAGGAGGGATGCAAACTCCCGAGTAGACACGGTCATGTAACGTGGTTCGGCACAAACGCCTACGTCCACGGGACACCGAGACTCTTCCGATCACCGTCTTGCACTACGCCACCAAGGCGATGCCGGCAAGCAAAGACAAGTGCCCACAAGACACCGAGTCTCGTGCACCGCCACCGTCTCTCTCGGTCACCCGGCCGAAATCCACTACGGAGCTTCTCCACCAAGGAGGGGGTCTCCTCTTCCCCCGCACAAAGTGTCGTTGCCACTCCACACCAAGTCGGAGGGTCACACGACGGATCACAAGGATTGCTTGCTGCAGCAAGACTTCTCTCAAGGGAGCTCTCGCAAGAACTAATCCCTATTACAAGCACTAAGCACTCTCACAAGTGTGCTTAAGCCTATATGATGTACAATGAAGCTCTAAGGTGGTTGGAGATGATCTTTGGCTCTTGTATACTTCCTTGGTTTCCAGTACTCTCAAATGAGCCATGGGGTGGCATATATATAGCCCACACACCCCAAACTAGCCGTTGGAAAAAGGCTGACAAAAAGCGCTATCACCGGTTAAACCGATGCTCCCATTTTTGTCATCACCGGTTTAACCGGTGAGTGCATTTTCCAACTAGCCGTTATACTTCAACGGCTACCTCAATCGACCGACGTAATCAACCGATGCAGCGTCAATTTAACCGGTGAGTGTAGTTGCTGAAAAACTAACTCAT
Organism: Panicum virgatum; assembly: GCF_016808335.1. NCBI lineage: Eukaryota > Viridiplantae > Streptophyta > Magnoliopsida > Poales > Poaceae > Panicum > Panicum virgatum. The sequence continues at coordinate 54,557,960 of NC_053147.1, forward strand.
TGGACAACTGCACCGATGTTCACCAATAACTAGCGTCAGTTCATCCGGTGTATAGATTTTGCCTCAGCTGCTGAGTTCATTGCACCGACGTATTCAACTTTCCTGGCGTCGGTTCAACCGGTGTTACCAAAACTCCCAGACGTGCTCCAAGTCAATGCACCAACGAATGTAACTTTCTCAGCGTCGGTTTAACCGGTGATACTAAAGTATCTCTGTCTTGATTTCTTTGACTTGGATTACAAACTGGTCGGGCGGCCCTTTTGGCCTAGCTACGCCTATCTTCTCTTTTGTCATCACTTGAACCTAAAAGCCTGAGAATGGTCATCTTAACAATCATATTCGTCCAAGTGTTGTGTTGTCTATATCAATCACCAAAATATTATATTGAAATATGGCATGAGAGGCCATTTTCGCTACAGTTAGCCCATCAAGGGGCCGTCCTAGGGCAAGCCTATTAGGGGGCACTCAAGCCCAACAAGGGGGCGCCCCCAAGGGCTATATAAGCAGGGGGCCAAAGCCATCCCATGCCCTCTCCTTGGCCGCCGCCCACCAGGTAGCCGCTCTCTCCTTGCTGGCCGCCCCCTCCAGTGCGCCACGCCCTAGGTCGCCTTCGCGGATCTAGCAATCCAGATCGTGACGCTTCTTCCCATATGTGTGGATTCCTTGGAGGTGCCGCATCTGCTGCACAAGGACGAGCCACAAGTAAGGAGGTTCTCGCAACTACACTACCAGCTTCCATCTGTTCGTCTACATCGACGCGCTACAGAACTTCCACACCTACGCGACTAGTGGTAATCACATGATCTATAACAGCAGTAGTTCCTGGTTATGGGGTAGAAAATTTTTATTTTGCGTCCCCATATTCCTACAGTGGTATCAGAGCCGATGCTACTAGTTATAGGTTCGTGATGTATGCATATGGAGATATGCGAGGTGTAGATGGAATCCTAATCCTGTTTCATATCCTCGCTGTGATGGTTGTGTGATGAATTACTCATACCGATCGGGTTTCCGCCATCTGAGTTAAGTGGCACACGTAAACCAGTCGCAGCAGGAGGAAATCAATGAGATTGGTCGAATTGAAATCTAGGATGGTTCGCCAGATGCATATCATGCATGAGGTAGATTGGATCTTCTAACCGAGTTGGAAAGGAGAGGCAAAAACATACTGTTCGGTAAAACAATCATAACTTTTGCATACGGACTCGGATTGAGGCGATTTTTATATGAAATTTCATCTATATAAAATTTTACACATGATTTCAAATAGCAGTGATGTTTTTGTTGAAATTATATTTGTGAAATTCATCCCAGAAGATCGAGTTTTCGGCGATTTAAGTTTAAATGTCGAAAGCGCCTAACTCTGTTTTGCAGGATATTGTGATCTGTATGGCTCCTATGTGTATGTGATGCATGTGTGTAATTATTTCATGACCTGCATGTTGTGAGTTTGACAATTTGGCAGGAGCCATATGAATTGTTACATTTGATGTAATGGCCTGTGTGCCAACATGTGATGATTTGATCCAAATTGTAATCTTTTACTAGCTACTAAGAGTAATAGTTTGTATTAGTTTTGGAGGACTTCATCACCACGTGGATGACAAAGATGTACCAGCATGGAGATGGAGATCTTGGTGATTGGTGGGCGGATTCTATGATGATGGAGATCTGTTTGTGATAATGGATGTACCGTGTCACGTTATATGTTATTCATGTTATTCTACTACTACGTGCGACGCATATGGTAGAAGTAGAACGATTGATCCCTCACAAATTTCAAGTTATCATACCCTACCAACTAAACATTGTATTGTCCCATGTCATGTACGATTGATGATGGGTCTATGAAATTAAGGCGCCACCAGTTTTCCTTGGCTAGACAGGCTCGTATTGGATACTTACACGCATAAGGGTTGGATAGCTTGACAAGGTTATCTTAACGGTTAAGGACCTTGGAGCATAAAGGTTGGGCGCCGAGACATGGAGATGTCACCCAACAACAAGACTCATATGAGATATGATTAGCAAAGAGTTTCTTACCGATCTACCTTGTCTTCTAGCGGTGCTGCTAAAGCTCACTAGTCGACTTGATAGTTGAGGGTCTTGAATCACTAAGAATCGATGGAGGGATATTGATTTTAGTGGGAGTAGATTCTATTAAATTGTTTAATATGATTTACTCCATCATGAATATGTTGTAGATCAATGGCACGAAACAACCAGTCATTTTCATTGCGTTCGGTCCTTGGGAAGGACAAACTGAATAGGACTAACTATACGGATTGGATCCGTAACCTGAGAATTGTTCTCAAGGCTGAGAAAAAGGCTTACAGAAGGCGCAGCATGTGGCAGAACCACCTGAATTATCCCGGATCAAGTGCGCAGGCCATCACCATAAAGGCAACACCAGCTCAAACGCACTTCAAACGGAACAATTCTTGGTCTGTCGGGTAACGTCACGATACAACCACCGGTTCTCGGATCGAACAAGCATACCCCGCATGAAGGTGAGTCCAGAGATATTACAACCACAAATTTTACAACACAAGCTCAGTAGTGATTACAAACCAGTTCAAACCATTATTACAAAACCAAACTTAGTAAAACAGTTATACAAGACATAAGTGTAAAGCTTCAGAGTTTAAACAGCGGAAGATAACACACGACGGCTACAACACGTCGCAAAAGTATACCAGGCTAGCCCAAGCATGGTATCACTCGTCGGGATCATTGCCGGCCGAAGACGTATCCCACTCTACGGACCAGCCAGGAGGCAAAGAGCAGGGCCAAGACAAACTAGTGACCTGGTCCTCAAAACTCATACCTGAAAAAGGGTTTCAACAGCAAGACTGAGTATTCTAATACTCAGCAAGACTTAACCGTCAACGGGTATACGTAGCCCACCTAACTAGACTATGCAGGGTTCTGTGAGGCTCTGGTTTTTCTTTTGCTGAAAAGCAATAAAGAGTAGGTCCTTACTTTCAAATTTTAGCTTCCAAGATTCTAGTTGATTAACCATTCTATGTAAGCATCTACAAATCAACCAAGGTAGATCTTTAAGAAAACATCAAGATTGATCATAATACTATTGCTCTTATTACTCTATGTGGCAAAGAGATCAAGCAGTTCCAAACTGTGGGAAGTAGACGATTCGAATCGAATTTGTTAACTTGGCCAGGCAGACCTAACACACACATTTGGAACACCGTCGGGTCATTTCCAAATAACCGTTTGCCTTTCTTTCCGGCTTGTGGATAGGAACACTCTCCCCGACTACAGGGCTCTAAGGTCCAACCTTGTCCCTCGAAGTCGCAGTGTTGCGCAACATAAAAATAAAACCTATCCCTAAGAGAGAGTGTCAGGTATATCCACTCCCCGGTCTAATCGGTTACTAGGCTTACCGCGTACCATATTTACGGCATGTGGCTAGTACGTTCAAAAACTTAACCAGCACTACCACACACCGCGACCTTAGCAAGTTCATCAACATAGACGAGGTCTCACATAAGGTAACGATATCGAACACAACCCCGTCCGTCGTCCTTATATTGATAGCAGAAAGTAAACCAGCAATTCCTATAAAGCTCGCGAGTGACAGGCAATCACTCGACTTTTACCGGTCCTATAAGCTTAGCAATTATTCGAACTCAGGTCTAGTGTTCAGTACATAGGTTCCTAGGATCATGAATCTAGGGTTTCAATTCAAATCCTAAGAACTGTAAATGCACAAGTAAGTAATAACAATAAATGATAATAATTTGAAATATAGGTTATGTCCGGGGCTTGCCTTCTCGGTAGTCACTAACTAATTCAGCCCTGGGCTCTTCTGAACTTTGGTCCGGGGCTTCAGTTAGTACAACAGTGTTCACTTGAGCTTCGAAATCACCTCTGTTAGACTCCGGGATCAGCTCGTACGTTCCGTCAGATAAAGCAGTCGTATCTATATGTGATGCAAGAGATGAAATTACAAACACGCTCATTTCACGATGTGGTGAAGCTAAGCAAAAAAAATTAATACACACATGGGCAATCGTTTATAGAGTAGTAACTCAACATATCTAACTACACAAGGCATCATGATCAATGGCACAAAAGAAGCTTACTAACTTCATAAAGTAAGTTCTAGTGGTTTCCTATAACAAGTAAACTATGGTTTGCTAATAAATAAACAAGTAAGCACAAATATAGTAGTAAATTCAGAAAAAATTACATCAAACAGAAGGTAAACAGAGTGATCTACCCTACAAATTTCATACGAACTCATGCAGCCATTTAATCAGAACATTTCATGTATTCAGACAACTCCAAGATAAAGATTGAATTCAACAGATTAAACCAGAGCAAAACAGAATCTGAAAATTTAACAGTAGGTCAAAAAAGAGCTAAATTAGATACTATAAAAGTTTCAGAATTTATTATGCATATAAATAATTAGTAGAAAATAAACAAAACAGACATCAGCTCAACAAGATCCATTTTTATCTCCTGTTATAGTCATTAACTAGTGCTCAAAATTTATAGATACTAACTTATGACTAAAGCAAGGCTCAAAAAAAATTACCAGGATTTTCTAGGTAAGGAAACTGTTTAACATAATTAAAGCTTACTTAACAAGTATTAAATCAGATAAATAGCTAAACACAAGTAATGACCACGAAATTTTTATAGCAATACTATAGTTACATGAAAAAACCACCATAAAAATTTCAGAGCATAACAAGGCTTCAAACAATAGTTAAGAAAAAGATAATACAACTAGCCTTTTTGTACCTAGTAATCTACTTCTACCGCAAAAACTTTCAACTAACACCCATCATATTATGATCCTACTGCATAGAGCTACTCTCAAGGATTCCAAAACATCAAGGTTTACATTTTCTGAATTTCCTATGAATTTTTATGGAATATCAAAGTTTACAGCCAAAAATAACAAAGAGGCCCTTGCTGCTACTATTCACTTGAGCCACGGGCTATTCAAATAACCTCCTGGGTTTTTGTTTCTTTCAACCCGAGGTCCCTGGCCGGTGGTCAGAGAGGGGGGCAGTGGTTTGACTGCCAAATCTGGCGAGAGGGGTCACCGGCGGCGAGGTTTAGGGTGGGGAAAACGTAGAGGAGGTCGAGGCGAACCCTTGGGTGGCTTGGGAGCTCGAGAGAGGACCAGAGCTATGGCGTCAACGGCGAGCAGTGGCTGGCGGAGCTCGGCTACGGAGGCAGGGTGGTTCCAGTGGGGATTGGGCGAGGAGAAGGGGTGGGGGAGCTGCTCCAGGACACGGCGGAGCTGCTGGTGAGGTCGTTTGAGGGCGGGGAAGGGCAGAGGAGGGGGTTCGACGGTGAGGTCGAGCTCGCCGGGGTTCGAGCGGAGCGGCGGGAGTGTTCTAGAGTCTTGGGGCTAGGAGATTGCAAAAGAGCGAAAGGAACGGCTTGCTGGGGTTCTTGTAGTACTCATGCGCGCGAGAGGAGAGAGCGGCGGGCTCTATCCCGAGCTCTCCACGGCGGCATTGAGGTGGCGGCCGCGGGCGGTTCTGGGCGTGTGGCAAGGAGAGGAGAGCGCCAGCGCGAGGGCAACGATCGGTGGAGGAGGTGCAGCGCGACGCGTGGGTGCCAGCGCAAGCAGGAGGTGGCCGGGCTGGTGACGGGCGGCGCTGCACAGCGGCGGCGAGGAGCAGAGCAGGCAAGCAGGCTGGAGGAAGGGGAAAAGGACCGGTTTGTAATTTCTGAAATTTCAGGGACCTAACTGTAAAACAAGGATAACTTTTAATCTAGGGCTCAAATGAAAAGGTTCCCAACATGAAAGTTGTTCAATTTTTCAAGATCTACAACTTTGATGTTGTGCAAAAATTGATTTGATCAAAGGATAAAGATCTAATTTTGAAAACATAGAAGGGATTTTGAAGTCAAAGAACTTTTGTCTTTTTCAAGGTAAATTCACTTTAAACTTAGGCTGAAATGAAAGATTCCCTGCCAAGCAATGATTACACTACCTTTTGCAAATACACCCTCCACAAAATCTATAATCACACATCCTATTCAAATATAACTATAGAGATGACCCTGGAACAATTCATAATTACTCAAAGGTCCTTAAAATTTTCAAATAGGCCCTTGCTCAAACAATTCACACATGAAGCATAGGAAATAAATGTAGTTTTCTTGTGCAGACACATAGGGTGTCACAGTCTTCCCCCCTAAAAGGAATCTCGCCCCGAGATTACAGGAAGAAAAGGAATGGAAAGGTTGGATACCTGAATTTTCTCTAAGAAAGTCGGGAAAGTTTCTTTGGAGAAAATTTTCAGTCTCCCAAGTGGCTTCTTCTTTGGTATGATGATTCCACTGTATCTTGTACTTTTTAACTTTCTCCCTTCTCGTACTTCTTTCCTTGGTGTCAAGAACTTTGATTGGATACTCCACATAGGATAGATCGGATTCAATCGCGATATCTTGTGGTTCAAATATCTCAGTAGGTACCTTGATGCACTTCCAGAGTTGTGATACATGGAAGACATCATGAATGGAGGCCAACTGAGAAGGAAGACGAAGTCAGTAGGCAACTGGTCCACAAGTTTCGATGATTTCAAATGGTCCGATGTATCGGGGTGCTAATTTCCCTTTTACGCCAAAGCGTTGAACACCTCTAGTAGGAGATACTCGCAAATATACAAAATCCCCTACCTTGAACTGTAAAGGAACTCTTCTTTTGTCTGCATAACTTTTCTGTCTTGATTGGGCTGCTTTAAGATTAGTCTGGATAACTTTGACTTTCTCCTCTGCCTCAGTAACTAGATCTGGCCCAAATACTTTGCGTTCTCCAGCTTGTGACCAACTCAAAGGAGTTCGACACCTTCGACCGTATAATGCTTCAAATGGTGCCATTTGCAAGCTGGATTGATAATTGTTATTATATGAAAACTTTGCCAGTGCTAGGTACTTATCCCAGTTCTTGCCATATTGAATAGCACATGCCCTCAACATGTCTTCAAGGATTTGATTGATTCATTCAGTTTGCCCATCTGTTTGTGGATGATAAGCTGAACTACGAATCAATTTTGTTCCAAGGGATTCTTGCAATTGCTCCCAGAAACATGCAATAAACTGAGCCCCACGATCAGAAATGATCATCTTTGGAACTCCATGCAAACGGAATATTTGGTCAAGATAGATTTCTGCATACCTGTTGGCAGAATAAGTTGTATGCACTGGAATAAAATGAGCGGTCTTGGTGAGTCTATCAACGATTACCCAAACAGAATCATGCTTCTGAGAAGTAGTGGGTAGGCCAACGATAAAATCCATATTGATGTCCTCCCATTTCCAGGATGGAATGGGTAAAGGTTGGAGAGTACCACCTACATTCAAGTGACTAGCCTTAACTCTTTGACAGACATCACACTCAGAAACATATCTGGTGATCTCTCTTTTCATTCGAGTCCACCAGAAATTTTGTTTAAGATCTTGGTACATCTTGGTGCTACCGGGATGCATAGAAAACTTTGATAGATGTGCCTCATCAAGGATTTGCTTTCTAAGCTGATGATTCTTGGGTACAACAAGTCGAGATTCAAACCATAGAACTCCTCTATGATCCACTCGGAAACATTTGTACTTTGCTTCACCTTGGGATAACTTTTCCTTGATGATCTTGATACCCTCATCATGTAATTATGCCATGATGATGCTATCATGAAGTGTAGGCTCAACAGATATATGGTTCAAACTTCCTTGAGGTACCATTTTTAGGTTTAATTTCATCATTTCCTGGCATAGAGTTTCATTGAATGGCTCTACAGATAGACAATGGCATTGTGACTTGCGGCTGAGTGCATCCGCAACCACATTAGCCTTTCCTGGATGATAGTGCACTTCTAGATCATAATCCTTTATCAACTCTAGCCAACGTCTCTGTCTCATGTTGAGATCAGCTTGGGTGAAGATATACTTGAGACTCTTATGGTCAGTGTAGATATTATAATGAGTCCCCATAAGATGATGTCTCCATAGCTTAAGAGCGTGTATAACAGCTGCTAACTCCAGATCATGTGTTGGATAGTTCTTCTCATGATTCCGGAGAGCTCTTGATGCATAAGCAATAACTCGGTTGTCTTGCATAAGCACACAACCAAGTCCCGTACCAGAAGCATCACAATAGACATCAAAAAGTTTGGTACTGTCCGGTGTAGCCAACACTGGAGCAGTAGTGAGCCATGCTTTGAGAGTTTGGAAGGCTTCTTCACATTTGTCATTCCAAACAAACTTCACTCCCTTCTTTAATAACTCTGTCATAGGCTTGGCTATTCTGGAGAAATCAAGAATGAATCGACGATAGTATCCAGCTAAACCAAGAAAACTACGAATTTGATGAACTGAAGTAGGAGATTCCCAATCCATCACTTCTTGTACTTTAGTTGGATCAACTGATATACCATCACTGGAGATAGTATGACCTAAAAATTTCACACTATCTAGCCAAAATTCACACTTGGAGAATTTGGCATAAAGATGATGATCTCGTAATCATTGAAGAACGATACGTAAATGTTGCTCGTGCTCTTCTTCATTCTTGGAGTAGATCAAAATGTCATCGATGAATACCACAACAAATTTATCAAGCTCCGGCATGAAGACTGAATTCATCAGGTACATAAAATATGCCGGGGCATTGGTAAGACCAAAAGACATAACCAGATATTCATATAGTCCATATCTGGTCAAGAAAGCAGTCTTTGGAATATCACAAGGCTTGATCTTTATTTGATGGTAGCCAGAACGAAGATCGATCTTAGAGAAAACCTTGGCTCTAGCTAACTGATCAAACAGAATATCAATACGGGGAAGAGGATACTTGTTTTTAATGGTGACTGCATTAAGTGGTCGATAATCAACACATAGCCTCAAACTATTGTCTTTCTTCTTCACAAACAGGGCTGGATATCCCCAGGGTGAAGAACTTGGACGTATAAAGCCCTTATCAAGAAGGTCTTGAAGTTGGATTTTCAATTCTGCTAACTCATTTGGAGGCATTCGGTACGACCTCTTAGAAATAGGGGTGGTACCGGGTTGAAGCTCAATAACGAACTCGATGTCTCTATCAGGGGGCATTCCAGGTAAATCATCTGGAAATACGTCCACATACTCACACACAACTGGAATATCTTCAATCTTAACTTCGTTTATAGCATAGGCACAAGAGTTGAAGCACTCTCGTTGTGGCAGATAGAGTATGGTGGCTCCTTGATATGGTGAATCTATTTCGATAGCTCGGGAAGAGATATCTAACAGTACTTTATGTTTAGTCATCCAATCCATACCTTCTAAGTTTAGTAAGATCAAATCTGTCTTTATCACTTTGCTACCCAACTTAAGGGGTACATGTGTAGTGATTTGATTGGAAGCTATCTTCCCACCAGGGGTTGCTATCATAAAAGATCCCTTAGTATGACAAAAGTCCAATCCTATTCTTGCTCCAAATTTGGCACTTATAAACTAGGGTCAGTTGGATCCATGCCACTCCAATTTCTTGAAATTGGATCTCATGTTGAAAATCATGCCATTGAGTGGCATGATTTTCAACATGACACCCAATTTCACGGAGTTGTGGTGGCATGAATCGAATTTTCCCTATAAAGGGTCAGTAAACTATGAGTTGCACCAGAATCAAATAATATGACTGCGGGTTTATTGTGAATAGAGAAAGTACCCGTCATGACTGGTGCTCCTTCGGGAAGCTCTGCAAGAGTAGTGAAGTTAACTCGCCCTTGCCGAACTTGCACCATTTGCCTTTTTCCTTTTCCCCTGTTGTTGTTCTGGTTGGAGTTCTGCCCTGGATATTTCTTTCTGGGCTGCGGACAATTCTTGGCAAAGTGGGAAGTACTACCGTAGTTGAAGCATCGATTATCACCATTCCCACGATTGAACTGTGGGGCATTCGGCCTTTGGCCAAACTGCTGCTGTTGTTGCAGCTGAGGCACTGGAGGTCTGAATCCTCCTTGCTACTGAGGCGGCCTAAAAACAAGCCTGCCCGTTGGGGCATTTCTCTGTGGAGGTCTTGGTGGAGTATTCTGCACCAGACGATATCTCGGTGGCTGAGCACTCGAGGGTCCCGTTGGCGCCTTTCGCTTCTTCTCGGCGCGATGTGCTGTGATACAGTCCTCTTGAGTAATGGTCATATTAACCAGCTCATTATAAGTATTGGGCTGAACAAAGTTCAGACGTTCCTTGAGCTTGGTATTAAGGCCACGACGAAAACGGTCACGCTTCTTGGCATCAGTATCTGCATGATGGCCCGCATACTAGCACAGGTGATTTAAGATCTGTGCATATTGTAGAACAGTGCGGGTTCCTTGGTTCAGAGCCAAGAACTCATTCAACTTTCTTTCAATCAGTCCCTCAGGAATATGATGTGATCTGAAGACATTTCGGAATTCCTCCCAAGAGATGACATGTCCAGCAGGCTGCATCGCACAATAATGATCCCACCATATACATGCAGGACCACGAAGCTGTTGGGTGGCAAAGTGGGCCTTGTTTGCATCAGCACAAGGTACTGCTAGCAACGCAAACTTAGAATTGATAGTACGGAGCCAAGCATCGGCGTCCAGTGGGTCATCAGTCTTGCTGAAAAGCGGAGGTTGGGTACCAAAGAATTCCTGGTAACCCGTTGGTTGTGCATCCCTCCCTCCATGCTGCTGGCGTGGCTGATTTTGCTGCCCTTGGACCAGCCGGCGAAGAAATTCTGTTTGCATGGCCATTAACTCGGCCAGATTCGACGGGGGTGGCGGTGGCTGCTGAGATCCACTGCCAGATTCACGACCGAAGCCATCAGGCGTTCCACGAGTATGACCAACCATCTGTAATTATGGAAGACATCCATTAGATACATTTTTCTTGCTCCCAAAATCAATGGTACGTGCAATGATCATACATTGGATATCAAAACAAAATCAGCAGAATTTAACTAGATGCGGTGTAACACAATATGCATAACACATATTTGTTCAACCCACAAAACTCAGAATTGGTCAGCTGTTAGATGGCTTCATACTCCATCGTATTGATACTCAACGCTAAGAGCAAAAGGGTAAAGAAAATAATCTAGCAATTCACTCTTCATCGTTCTGTGCTACGCTGCTAATCAACAGAGATCATAGTAGTAATTGGACTACAAATATAGTCTCACAGATTCAATAGGCTAAAATTTGATGAGCACACATGCCACAAAATTTGCAACATCTTTAGTATTCATCAAACGGCGTAGAAATGCACAAATGAAGAGATTTGGCAAGTAGGAAGATCATGATTTCCAAACTGGTAGTCGCTACTTATATTACATCCAAAGTAGCCTTTTTCTTACATTCTAGCATCACAAACCCTTACCACATATAATACAACAAGTGGTACTCCTTCCTAGGGCTATTTTACAACATTATCTTCCCTATGTACATATACTACAACAGGAAAAACACAAGCTATCTAGGACAAGTCTAGAAGTCGTCGAGGTTGCCCACCGAAGAGGCACTGCCGGAGGAAGAGTCATCCGGCTGAGGGTTAGGCTCAGCAAGTGCGTGCTCTGGATCTAAATCAGAAACTCCCTCAACTTCCTCTGGGTCCTCTTCTGCTGCTGCAGGCTCGGCTGGAACATCTGGTTGCTCCTGGAGCATACCAATATGGGCCATAGCATCATCCAGATCTGCTTGAAGCTCATGCACCTGCCCCTGAAGAAAACCAATCACTGTATTGCGCTGCACTATCTCAGCACCATGCTCCATAACCTAAAGCTCAAATTGTGCAATAGTGTGATCTCTCCCAGCAACAGCCTCCTGAAGCCCCTGAATCTGAGTATCTCTCAAACGAAGACCTCACTGGAAAGTCTGGGCCAAGTCTATCACCTGCTCCATGTGTCGCTGTTGAAGAATCTGATAGTGGGACTGAGCATTCATATATATGGTCACAGCCTGAATAGTCTCATCCACTACATCTCCAACTAAGTGCCCAAAGTGTGTGGTACTGAAAAGCCACTCTGCATTGCCAGCATTGACTGCTGGAAACAAACCAATAGGATACGCAGCTACCTCCTCGGGGTGGTGCTCACAAAAAGTAGTGATAGCTTTGAGAGCTGCTGTCTCAAAAGCATCCACAAGACGGTACCCAATCACCTCAATCTCAATAGGTGGCCACTCCAAGGTGGGGTGCTGAGGAACGGTCATGGTAACTCTGTTCTTCTGAACTCCATCCTCAAAAAACTGGCGTCCCTTGTACCGGGGCGGGTCTGGGTAGTGAAAAATACGGAGTGTATCCCACAGAATCCTCAGAAAGCCCTTCCAATATAAGCAATCAGTATGAGCACATCCCTCCTCATCCCAAAAGATATGGTGACAGCCCGCCATCTGAATCAAAAAGGATTCAAATGTGAGTAATATGATTATCTCAAGACTTCTCAAATATAATTTTAAGAAGACTGCGGAAAAATGTGATTCTAACTCAAAAGTTTACAAGGCTCAAGAGGTAAACAAACCACAATTAGTACTGGTTCATCATTTGAGATTCTATGGAACGAAAAGATCGTCAAGACATCAAGATGGAACTATGGATAAAGACATAACTCAAACTCCCTCTCTCAAACCATAGACTTTCTTGGGTTTAATCTAAGTGCTCTAATAACATGCTCCCCAAACCAAGTTTTCATTCAACTCGTTGTTTAACCACACTAAAACATACTCATGAAGACAAACTCTAGAGGTTCCTTAAGAAGACTCATGTACATTTTCAAATTCTAGGAATCAAAGCAAACATCAACAAAATATGCATGCACGTCCTGTTCGTTCCTCACAAGATAAACAATTGCCAACTATGGTTGGGCTTACGTGATTAGCATGGTGGCGTAACATAGATACGGCTCTCCCTATATAGCTAGTTGGTAAATTCTAAGCGTTCTTAACTTAATCGAATCGCAATTAGTGTACCTGCAGAAAATTGACAGAACATATATATATCCATTGAACCTTTCATGTCAGCACACATGAAAGCATCCCCATACATTACCGCTCACTATAGAAGCGGCAGCCATACAATTTCCAACGTATGGCCAACGTTAACATACGCTACTCAGTGGCGTATTCACAAGTTCCTTTACTCCCAATATAATCGACCGAGGTCGGTATATTGGCAGCAGCTCAAGTAGGCCACTGCTTGAGCGCAGCGTTCAGTTCGCATCGCCGACGGGAAGGTCAGACTCCCTCAGCTGACTGAGTACACTTTACTTCCAATATAGTCAACTAATAGTTGGTATATTGGGAGTACCTCAAGTAAGCCACTGCTTGAGGGCAGCGTTCGGCTCGCATCACCGACGGGAAGGTCAGACTCCCTCAGCTGACTGACGATCCTTACCTTCTTACCTTAACGTAGGTGCGTCGTTACAAAAATTAAGGGTTGCTTGTGAGTATGGTTTGACAAAAATGTAAAGTGCTGGAAGTCAGATAACATAAACCACCTAGTAATTCCCATAAATTCCCTAGGACTTTACGTTCTATGCACAACTCTTAACGAATCCAACGTAGTTTTCCGAAATACCTTGTTGGTCAAATTTTATACGGAAAGCGATTTTTAGGGTTCCAACACCTCTGGTGTACGCTTGCAGCTCGGATACCAGCTGTGGCAGAACCACCTGAATTATCCCTGCTCAAGTGCGCAGGCCATCACCATAAAGGCAACACCAGCTCAAACGCACTTCAAACGGAACAATTCTTGGTCTGTCGGGTAACGTCCCGATACAACCACCGGTTCTCCGATCGAATAAGCATACCCCGCACGAAGACGAGTCCAGAGATATTACAACCACAAATTTTACAACACAAGCTCAGTAGTGATTACAAACCAGTTCAAACCATTATTACAAAACCAAACTTAGTAAAACAGTTATACAAGCCATAAGTGTAAAGCTTCAGAGTTTAAACAGCGGAAGATAACACACGACGGCTACAACACGTCGCAAAAGTATACCAAGCTAGCCCAAGAATGGTATCACTCGTCGGGATCATTGCTGGCCGAAGACGTATCCCACTCTACGGACCAGCCAGGAGGCAAAGAGCAGGGCCAAGACAAACTAGCGACCTGGTCCTCAAAACTCATACCTGAAAAAGGGTTTCAACAGCAAGGCTGAGTATTCTAATACTCAGCAAGACTTAACCGTCAACGGGTATACGTAGCCCACCTAACTAGACTATGCAGGGTTCTGTGAGGCTCTGGTTTTCCTTTTGCTGAAAAGCAATAAAGAGTAGGTCCTTACTTTCAAATTTTAGCTTCCAAGATTCTAGTTGATTAACCATTCTATGTAAGCATCTACAAATCAACCAAGGTAGATCTTTAAGCAAACATCAAGATTGATCATAATACTATTGCTCTTATTACTCTGTATGGCAAAGAGATCAAGCAGTCCCAAACTGTGGGAAGCAGACGATTCGAATCGATTTTGTTAACCTGGCCAGGCAGACCTAACACATACATTTGGAACACCGTCGGGTTGTTCCTAAACAACCGTTTGCCTTTCTTTCCGGCTTGTGGATAGGAACACTCTCCCCGACTATAGGGCTCCAAGGTCCAACCTTGTCCCTCGAAGTCGCAGTGTTGCACAACATAAAAATAAAACCTATCCCTAAGAGAGAGTGTCAGGTATATCCACTCCCCGGTCCAATCGGTTACTAGGCTTACCGCGTACCATATTTACGGCATGTGGCTAGTACGTTCAAAAACTTAACTAGCACTACCACACACCGCGACCTTAGCAAGTTCATCAACACAGACATGGTCTCACATAAGGTCATGATATCGAACACAACCCCGTCCGTCGTCCTTATATTGATAACAGAAAGTAAACCAGCAATTCCTATAAAGCTCGCGAGTGACAGGCAATAACTCGACTTTTACCGGCCCTATAAGCTTAGCAATTATTCGAACTCAGGTCTAGTGTTCAGTACATAGGTTACTAGGATCATGCATCTAGGGTTTCAATTCAAATCCTAAGAACTGTAAATGCACAAGTAAGTAATAACAATAAATTAAAATAATTTGAAATATAGGTTATGTCCGGGGCTTGCCTTCTCGGTAGTCACTAACTATTTCAGCCCTGGGCTCTTCTGAACTTTGGTCCGGGGCTTCAGTTAGTACAGCAGTGTTCACTTGAGCTTCGAAATCACCTCCGTCAGACTCCGGGATCAGCTCGTATGTTCCGTCCGATAAAGCAGTCGTATCTATATGTGATGCAAGAGATGAAATTACAAACACGCTCATTTCACGATGTGGTGAAGCTAAGCAAACAAAATTAATACACATATGGGTAATCGTTTATAGAGTAGTAACTCAACATATCTAACTACACAAGGCATCATGATCAATGGCACAAAAGAAGCTTACTAACTTCATAAAGTAAGTTGTAGTGGTTTCCTATAACAAGTAAACTATGGTTTGCTAATAAATAAACAACTAAGCACACATATAGTAGTAAATTCATAAAAAATTAAATCAAACAGAAGGTAAACAGAGTGATCTACCCTGCAAATTTCATACCAACTCATCCAGCCATTTAATCAGAACATTTCATGTATTCAGACAACTCCTAGAACAAGATTGAATTCTTCAGATTAAACCAGAGCAAAACAGAAGATGAAAATTTAACAGTTGGTCTATACAGAGATAACTTAGCCACTACAAACTTTTCAAAATTTATTATGCATAGAATTAATTAGGAGAAAATAAACAAAACATACATCAGCTCAACAAGATTCATTTTTAATCAGATAGGGGGCTAAACAGATAAATCAGATAAGTTTTTATAGCTTAAATAGCTAAACAGAAGGAATGACCACGAAATTTTTATACAAATACTATAGTTACATGAAAAAACCACCATAAAAATTTCAGAGCATAACAAGGCTTCAAACAATAGTTAAGAAAAAGATAATACAACTAGCCTTTTTGTACCTAGTAATCTACTTCTACCGCAAAAACTTTCAACTAACACCCATCATATTATGATCCTACTGCATAGAGCTACTCTCAAGGATTCCAAAACATCAAGGTTTACATTTTTCTGAATTTCCTATGAATTTCTATGGAATATCAAAGTTTACAGCCAAAAATAACAAAGAGGCCCTTGCTGCTACTATTCACTTGAGTCACGGGCTATTCAAATCAGAAATTGGGTTTTTGTTTCTTTCAACCCGAGGTCCCTGGCCGGTGGTCAGAGAGGGGGCGGTGGTTTGACCGCCAAATCCGGCGAGATGGGTCACTGGCGGCGAGGTTTAGGGTGGGGAAAATGGAGAGGAGGCCAAGGCGAACCCTTGGGTGGCTTGGGAGCTCGAGAGGAGGACCAGAGCTATGGCGTCGACGGCGAGCTGCGGCTGGCGGAGCTCGGCTACGGTGGCGGGGTGGTTCCAGTGGGGATTGGGCGAGGAGAAGGGGTGGGGGAGCTGCGCCAGGACACGGCGGAGCTGCTGGTGAGATTCTGGGGGCTAGGAGATGGCAAAAGAGAGAAAGGAACGGCTTGCTGGGGTTCTTGTAGTACTCATGGGCACGAAAGGAGAGAGCGGCGGGCTCCATCCCGAGCTCTCCACGGCGGCGTCGAGGTGGCGGCCGCGGGCGGTTCTCGGCGCATGGCAAGGAGAGGAGAGCGCCAGTGCGAGGGCAACGGGCGGTGGAGGAGGTGCAGCGCGACGCATGGGTGCCAGCACAAGCAGGAGGTGGCCGGGCTGGCCCTCCACGGCGACGGGCAGCGCTGCACAGTGGTGGCGAGGAGCAGAGCAGGCAAGCAGGCTGGAGGAAGGGGAAAAGGACCGGTTTGTAATTTCTGAAATTTCAGGGACCTAACTGTAAAACAAGGATAACTTTTAATCTAGGGCTCAAATGAAAAAGTTCCCAACATGAAAGTTGTTCAATTTTTCAAGATCTACAACTTTGAAGTTGTGCAAAAATTGATTGGATCAAAGGATAAAGAGCCAATTTTAAAAACATAGAAGGGATTTTGAATTCAAAGGACTTTTGTCTTTTTCAAGGTAAATTCACTTTAAACTTAGGCTGAAATGAAAGATTCCCTGCCAAGCAATGATTACACTATCTTTTGCAAATACACCCTCCACAAAAGCTATAATCACACATCCTATTCAAATATAACTATAGAGATGACCCTGGAACAATTCATAATTACACAAAGGTCCTTAAAATTTTCAAATAGGCCCTTGCTCAAACAATTCACACATGAAGCATAGGAAATAAATGTAGTTTTCTTGTGCAGACACCTAGGGTGTCACACAGCAGTGGGGCCGCATGTGATCAAGATGGTTGGTTACACACAGAAGTTGAAGAAGCTGGGCTTCCCACTAGGCCAAGAGTTGGCCACTGATTTCATTCTTGCTTCTTTACCGCCGAGCTATCGGAACTTTGTCTCGAACTACCACATGCACGGGGCTGAAAAGGGCTTGAATGAGCTGTGTGGCATGCTCAAGACAGTAGAGAGTGACATCAAGAAGAGCACGGGCGGCGGCCATGTGATGACTGTCCAGAAAAAGCCTAACTTCAAGAAGAAAGATTCTTCTTGGAGGAAGAAGGGCAAGGCTAAGGTTGTGAACCCCAAGCCAAACCAAGAAAGGTTTTTCTTGGAAGAAGAAGGGCAAGACTAAGGTTGTGAACCCCAAGCCGAACCCAACTCCCAAGGCTAATCCTGGATCCACTGCAGATAAGGAGTGCTTTCATTATCACCAGCCAGGACACTGGAAGAGAAACTGCAAGCTGTACCTAGCTGAGTTGAAGAATCGTTCTTCCACCTCAAGTACGCTTGTTGTTTATGTTACAGAAATATGTCTCGCTGACTCTTATGTCAATTCTTGGGTATTTGATACCGGATCGGTTTCTCATATACGCAATTCGATGCAGGGAATGACCAAGAGTAGAAGCGATGAAAGAGGAGAAGTTGACTTCCACGTCGGCAATAATGCAAGAGTTGCTGCTTTGGCCGTCGGGACGATGCAACTACACCTGCCACCGGGATTTGTCTTGGAGCTTAATAATTGTTATTTTGTTCCTAGTCTGAGTTGAAACATTGTGTCTCCTTCATGTTTGGTGAAGGATGGTTATTCTTTAGCGAGAGAAAACAATGGTTGTGTGATCTCGAAGAATAATATGTTTGTGGCTTCTACGTCCATTAAGAATGGGCTATTTATTTTAAATCTTGATGATTCACCTATCTGTAATATAAGTGCTAAAAGACCTCGACTTGCTGATTTGAATCCTACCTACATGTGGCATTGTCATCTCGGTCATATAAGCGAGAAATGCATGAAGAAATTCCATTCGGATGGACTTCTAACTTCATTTGATTTTGAATCATATAAGACATGCGAAGCTTGTTTGCTAGACAAGATGACCAAGACGCCATTCACAGGTTTTCCAAAGAGAGCATTTGACTTGCTGGAACTCATACATACTGATATGTGCGGACCAATGAGCTCAACTGCTAGAGGAGGATTCCAATACTTCATAACTTTTACTGATGACTTGAGTAGATATGGCTATGTCTACTTGATGAAGCATAAATCTGAAACCTTTGAAAAGTTCAAGGAATTTCAGAATGAAGTTGAAAATCAGCATGGCAAGAAGATTAAAGCTTTACGATCTGATCGTGGGGGGCGAGTATCTAAGCCACGAGTTTAGCAATCATCTGAAGAGTTGCGGAATTGTTCCACAACTTACGCCGCCTGGAACACCTCAGAGAAACGTTGTGTCCGAGCGACGTAATTGAACTCTGTTGGACATGGTTCGATCGATGATGAGCTAGTCGGACCTACCGTTATCATTTTGGGGTTACGCTCTAGAAACAGCAGCTTTCACACTAAATAGGGTACCATCTAAATCCATAGTTAAGACACCATATGAGATATGGACTGGAAAGACTCCCAGTTTGTCTTTTCTAAAAATTTGGGGTTGTGAAGCATTTGTCAAACGTCTCCAGTCGGACAAGCTTACACCAAAATCTGATAAGTGCATTTTCGTGGGATATCCAAAGGAAACTTTAGGGTATTACTTCTACAACCGATTGGAGGGCAAAGTGTTTGTCGCTCAGAATGGGGTTTTCCTAGAGAAAGAGTTTCTCAAAGGAGGGAAAAGTGGAAGGACAGTGCAACTCGAAGAAGTACGAGATGAGCCAATAGGTCTTGACTCTACAAGTGATGCTAATGTAGCTAAACAAGTTGAGGCGCCTATAGCAAAGGAAGCACCATCACAACCACGAAGGTCGGCAAGGCTCCGCCAAGCGCGAGAATTATTATTGTTGGACAATGATGAGCCTGCGACATATGCAGAAGCAATGGTAGACCCTGACTCCATAAAATGGCAAGTGGCCATGAAATCTGAAATAGAGTCCATGAAAGAAAATCAAGTTTGGAACTTGATTGACCCTCCTGATGGTGTAAAAACCATAGAGTGTAAATGGATCTATAAGAAGAAGAAAGATACAGATGGAAATGTTCACATCGCTCGACTTGTTGCAAAAGGTTTTCGACAAGTTCAAGGAGTTGACTACGATGAGATGTTCTCGCCCGTAGCGATGCTTAAATCTGTTCGGATTATACTAGCTATTGCTACACATTTCGATTATGAAATATGGCAGATAGATGTCAAGACAGCTTTCCTGAATGGGAACCTGACCGAGAACGTGTATATGATGCAGCCCGAGGGTTTTGTCAATCCGACCAATGCTAGAAAGGTATGCAAGCTTTGGAAATCCATTTATGGATTGAAGCAAGCATATCGGAGTTGGAATATTCATTTTGATGAAGTAGTCAAAGGGTTTGGCTTCATTAAAAACGAAGAAGAGGCTTGTATTTACAAGAGGGCAAGTGGGAGATCTGTTGCATTTCTAATCCTGTATGTGGATGACATACTGCTGATTGGAAATGACATTCCTATGCTTGAGTCCATAAAGACTTCACTGAAAAATAGTTTTTCAATGAAGGATTTAGGGGAAGCAGCATACATTCTGGGAATCAAAATCTATAGAGATAGATCGAAAAGGTTTATAGGATTAAGTCAGGATACTTATATTGACAAAGTGCTAAAGCAGTTGAGCATGGAGGAGGCAAAGAAAGGGTTCTTGCCTATGTCACATGGCATACACCTTAGCAATACTCAGTGTCCTAATACGGCTGATGAGCGGGAGCGCATGAGCAAAGTTCCATATACCTCCGCAATTGGATCTATCATGTATGCAATGATAAGTACTCGCCCAGATATTTCTTATGCTCTAAGTGTTACGAGCAGGTACCAGTCTGATCCAGGTGAAGGTCACTGACAGCTGTGAAAAATATTCTTAAGTACTTGAGAAGAACTAAGGATATGTTTCTAGTCTACGAAGATGAGGAGGAGATCGTTGTAACGGGTTACACCGACGCTAGTTTCCAAACCAACAAAGATGATTCAAAGTTCCAATCAAGTTTTATGTTCACAATAAATGGTAGTGATGTAAGCTGGAAGAGTTCCAAGCAGAAGACCGTGGCCAATTCTACAATGGAAGCCGAGTACATCGCAGCTTCGGAAGTTGCGAAGGAAGGTGTTTGGATAAGGAAGTTCCTTAATGAGCTTGGTGTGTTTCCGAATGCATCCAGTCCGCTGGATCTTTACTATGACAACAGTGGGGCTATTGCGCAAGCAAAGGAGCCACGAAATCACCAGAAGAGCAAACACGTTATGCAGCGATTTCATCTCATTCGAGAGTTCATCGATCGTGGTGAAATTAAGATATATAAAATACATACGGATTTGAATGTTTCAGATCCATTGACAAAACCACTCCCGCAGCCTAAGCATGAGGCGCACACAAGAGCTATGGGTATTAGATACATTCTAGAGTTGACTCTAGTGCAAGTGGGAGACTGTTGGAAATATGCCCTAGAGGCAATCATAGAGATGATCATATTTTCATGTATTCATGATTAATAAAGTGTTCCTTGAATATTCATGGAAGGCAACTTGTATTGATTGACAATTATGTGAATTGTTTGTGAAACTCTTTACTTGTATGGTTATTCTAAAGATGTTCCTAGTTGGAGTTCATGTGAGGACACACATGAATTTTAGACTAGCACATGTATTAGTTGATGACTATGTTTCACAAGTCATGGACATGGAGATGTCGAACTAATAATGTGGGCTCATGTAGGACATGAGACTGGACTAACCCAACACAAGAGATGGTGATTTCTCATTACATAATATGTACGTTGTGTCCTTAAACCTGAGATTGTCGCATGTACTCAAGATGTGAACTGACTTACTTAGGAGCCATCAAACGCTGCTCCATAACTGGGTAGTTATAAAGGTGGTTTTCGGGTTTGTCAAGAAGCATGATGTGAGACATGGTCAGTTGAGAAGGGATTTGCCCCTCTCTACCTGAGAGAGATATTTCTGGGCCACTCGAGTGAGTCAGATCAAGAAGTGCATGGCCATGCCAAGGATCTGAATCACGGCATTGAGAAAGAGAGGTCAGCTTAGAGCTAGATCAAATATCGTGAGGCAAAAGGAACAACATGTATATGACATCGAGGGACCGGACTGGCGACCAGAGGAGGGGTTGAATGGGAGCCGATTTAAAACTTTCGTGGAGGCCTATAGTCCCAAGTGCGCACCCAAACCCTAGAGTCCTTGCTGAAGTGTGGAGTAGCTATGGAAGAGCTATACCAACACAAAACAGCCCAAGGAATAGGCGAGAAGAAGTGCGGAAGCAAACACGAAGAACCAGCAAAAACCAGCCAGCCAGCAGAACACCGATCAGACCGGATCAGGACACCGGTCAGACCGGCTACAGGGCGAGTCACCGGTCAGACCAGTGCTCCATGCCGATCAGACCAGCCCTTCCCAGACAGACTGCCGAAACAGTGAAAGATCAAGAATTGAGGGATCAAATCAATTCCAAAAGCTCTCAAAATTTGCAGAGGTGTTCCTGGGTGGAAGATGAGCAACTCCACAAAAGGGCTCTCCCCAAAACTTACCCAATCATGAGAATTTCATGGTCAAATTAAAGAAAATAGGGTTTTCTCAAGAACACGAAAACTTCGATTTGAGGGAACTCGTGATTCCAAGGGGTGTAGCACTAGGCTAGATAAACTTGAATCACTATAAGGAGTTCAGCACACCACGAATTCAAGGGCTTGACTCCTCCAAACACAAAACACACCAAAAGAGGAGAGTCCAAAACCAAAAGATGAGAGGGAAAAACAAGAACTCAGCTCATAGGGATCCTTGTGCACGGAATTTGATCTTTATTTCACAGAGGTCATCACCTATACAAGAGCTAGAGCCTACCACCCTATCATCCACCCACTTGAATAGTGGCTAACCTATATGCTAACCACCGTGATCTTTGGAGACCTTGGCCCTAACCTAGAGAGAGAGGGAGGAACAGAGGAGAAGGAAAACCCAAAGGCCTCAACCAGCCATGGGCTGGTGAGGGGATACTTAAGTATCCACTGGCACACCGGTCAGACCGGTTGGTACTGGAATACCCCTGGACTCAACCTGAAGACTAGAAAGCCCGTAGGGGAAAAACTGGAAATATATACAAGATCCCATCGGACGACCGAGGTTCTTTCCTCGACTCGAAGTCTTCTCCTCAATCCCACCATGTCGATGAAGGTCCGATCCGCGGTTTTGGTGGGTCCGTGAAACTCGGGTAGGTGGACGGTTTTGAGAAAACCGCCAAAACTGGACGCCATTCCCACTTCGGCCTTCTGACGGACTTAGACGCCGCCCGACGCCCGTCACCTCCTCGCCCGCAGCGAGGCCCTAGACGTCGTCGACGCCCGTTCCTCCGTCAGTCCCAAGACCGACGCCCGTGCCTCCAAAACTTGGCATCTTCAACCGCCGTCCACTAGCTTGGTTTTGTGGTGTAAACCAAGAAACCCGCCATCCATCAGCGCTTGCACCCTCGATCCAGGAGTGGACGCCACAGCTGCCACCCGTCCCGAGCTCCGGTCCCGGCTGCCCTTCACCGCTGTCCACCGCACGGTCCATCGGCCACAGCACCTCCACGGTAGCTCACCGTCGACACTCGACACCCGTGTACCTGCAACCAAAGACCAAGCACACGATCACACCGCATGGTTAACAATTCACTCATCACAGCTAGGAAAGAGAGTACTCCACATTCCTCAGACATTGTGACGGCTCGTCTGATATGATCTTTACGTACGCATAGGAGTTGACATGTCTTGCTAGAGGCCGCTGTCTACTATTAGGCCGAGTAAGAGTACTTGAGCCATGTTTATTCGCGCGTGAGCCCATAGGGTCACACACTTAAGGGAAAGAATCCTAATTAGGATGAGATACAAATTAGACTGGGCTTAGTCGCACTAATGGGTCTCGATGGAGAAGCCCATTAGGGGACGCCATAGGGTTAGCCCATCAAGGGGCTGCCCTAGGGCAAGCCTATTAGGGGGCACTCAAGCCCAACAAGGGGGTGCCCCCAGAGGCTATATAAGCAGGGGGCGGCCAAAGCCTTCCCATGCCCTCTCCCTGGCCGCCGCCCACTAGGTAGACGCTCTCTCCTTGCTGGCCGCCCCCTCCAGTGCGCCACGCCCTAGGTCGCCTTCGCGGATCTAGTAATTCGGATCGTGACGCTTCTTCCTATATGTGGATACTTTGGAGGTGCCGCATCTGCTGCACAAGGACGAGCCACACGTAAGGAGGTTCTCGCAACTGCACTACCGACTTCCATCTGTTTGACTACATCGACGCGCAACAGAAGTTCCGCACCCGCGCGTCTAATCCCGTGATCTATAACAGCAGTAGTTCCTGGTTATGGGGTAGAAAATTTTTATTTTGCGTCCCCATATCCCTACACTAACACCCAGAATATCCTAAGGTCACCTTTGGGTCTAGCGCTCTATTTGACTTTGGCCTTCACAAATTCACCAAATCAGTAAAAGAACAGCCTATATGCTAGTCCATTTGTTTGGCTTGACGGAGGAAGGAAGCCAGGCAGCAGATCCATGCGTCATGTGCAGATAGAACTAGTTGTTTTGGGTCTACCCATCTTGCCCGTTGGGTTAGTAGGCTCCGGCTTCTATGGACCCTTCTCTAATTTGAGGCTGGCCCATGTGGCCTATTGGCCATGCTCTCGTGGGTCGGGCCAACTACCCAATGGGTCGACCCGGCCCACTCCCATCTTGATGCAAAACTCTAAAGTTGGGGCCTAATAGACTAGTAAAATAGAACAATCAAATTAAATATAATATATTATATTATATTATAGAGAAGCGAAATATATCAAGAATAGTATCTATTTAATTTTAGTTGTATAATCTTTACTTAAATAATTTTGTTCTTATCATATTCCTTAAATAAAAATTTTAATATTTGAGTCGGGAACTGGCAAGACTCGAGGGCAACGGGCAAACTAGCAAGCGGTCGGTCTTTTAGACAGGGATGTATGTCCAGCGTATGTCAGTTATATTTGAGCCGGTCGATTAGGAAAAACATACTCCCTCTATCCCATGAAAAGTGCAATCTTACGTTTGAAAAAAAATCCCACAAAGAATGCAATCGTAGAGATTGGACATTAACTACCTGCCTAATTAAGTGGCCAGATTTGATTTGAATGCTAAAACTAACCGCATGTGGCAAACAAACGAGGGCATAAAAATCTTTTCACGATACCACCAATCAATTTGAAAAAAAAACTAGAATTGCACTCTTCATGGAATAGAGGGAGTAGAAGCTAGTTAGTAATTGTTGGATTAATGGGCTTGATCATGATAGGATGTGGAAAAATTTTGGGCCCCGTGAAAATGGAGGCCCTGTGCGACCACACGGGCCGCACGCCCTCCCGCACGGGCTTGGTGTCTGCTCCGCTCCTGCTTCTCTTCGGATTGGTCCTGCACGGGCATGCAGCAGGGCGGCACTGGAGGTAGGAGGTGAAACTGACTATGGGTCCCACGTGTAAGTGAAGGAGGAAGAGATGAGGAGGGAAGGCTGGACTGTGGGTGGATCTGACGGGTGGGTCCCACCATTTCTAATGGTGATGGCCAACAGAAGGCGACGGCAGTGTCAGTTTGGCAACAGAAAATGGACTTGGGGTCATATAGGTAAGAAATGAACATTAGGTGTCAAATAGGCAAGGGCTATTTTTTCTAGTATCAAATTGGCAATTCTCTCTAATTATTAACTAGGAGCATTTCGAGGCTCCAAAACAATAGACCACATCGCCTATAAGTTGGATCTGCCCAAAGACGCCATATAGAGCACACGCAAGTATACTAGAAAACTAGTACTTGTATTTTCAAAATAGGAATAAAGTTTGTGTTCACATTTAATATTTGTTGGCAATTTATTTTGTGTCTTAAGTACACCGGCACATCCCCACTTTTTTCTTCCTTGTAAAGAAACTCATGTGATTTTTCTCCCCAAACATCATATTTGCCCTTTATATACAAATGATTGTAGTAAAAATTTAGATGGACATACCATTGCTGCTGGACTAATTGGTGGTTGGTGAAGTGCAAACCATAGCTGGTGGACTTGAAGTCCAACCTGTCTCCGTCATAGCTTGCCTATATATAAAAAGTATCTCATTATAAAAAGGATATTCTCTAGTCTCTACAGGCACCATAAGAAACTGTACACGTGTTCGGGGTAGATGATTGTTTACGGGTTTGCCATCTTCTTGGGTAGAGCATGAAGAGGGAAGAGCCGAAGAAGTGTTTGAATTGGGAGAAGCTGTCTAGGAAACTAGGAGTGGGACACATAGGGAATGAAATCAGAACCGGGTCACCTAAGGGCATGTACAACTGTTTAGATTTTAGACAGCTGCCGTTTGCAAATTGTGCTATGTCACGTATAGACAGTAAAACAGACAACTCTTATAATGGTCTGTCTTTTAACTGTTTGCAAGATATTTAATTCATCCATTGACACGTAAATTATGGTGATCAAATACAAATAGAATCTTTGTTGTATGAGAGAATGCATAGTGGATTCAAATAAGCTTCATCAACTTTTTAGTTTCAATGCAGCGACGTGTGCTAAGACATCTCCATCACTGCGTACGTCCACTTATTCTACAGAAAAAGCCAATTGCGTCAGGCAGCGTAAGAAGTGCTAACTAGTGTTTGCTCCAGGGTGATCAGGCGGATCGTCCGCCCATGATATGTTGCAGCTGTGATACCGCCCGCCTTCATGCGTGTATGTGGTGTCGTCTACTCCGTAGGTGGCAGTGGTAGGAAGATCACCAGCTGTTCTGGGACCAATATTTTCTTGATGCGCATGGCGAGTGCGGACGCGATGTCAGTGCAAAGCTTGTGCGATGTGTGAATTATGCGCTGGACTCCGGCGACAGCAAGGAGCATGGCACCAGCGACTCCGCCGGCTCTGGCGACTGTACCGGCGAGTGTGAACCCGGCAGTGCAGTGCCGGACGGTTGCTGGATTTGCATTGAGCCAGAGTTTTAAATGAGGAACATTAACATACGGGACAAAAGATTTAATCATCTTCCTGGTCTACGAGAAATTTGCGGTTTTACCATTGTTAAAAGTAGGCTTCACTAGAATACCATCCACAAAGATCTTGTTTGGAAACTAATGGATTGAAGTGGAATGGGAGGGATTGGAGAGAAAATTAGTTCATTTTAGACTCAATCCCTTTTCATTCCCCTGCAATCTTCTTCTATCCAAACAAACCTAAATGGATTTCGCCAGAATGCCATTACGAAACTGGATCATCCGCTACAATATGTTTTCTGTCTTCTCAAACTCATTTAATCATTCTTCACTTATTAGTTTCCATGTGGAAGTTCCTTAATTGCCCCTGCCGGACCTATTGAAGACGTCACCGAGGCAGCATTTTCCTTTTTCTCGTCGTGCCCCTCTTCCATGTTCTAGCGAGGAGCGCCGCCCCGGCCTGACTCCCTGACGCCTCAACCTATGACGCTGGCAGCCATGGAGCACTGCAAGCCCCTGTCCACGATGCAGCAAGCTGGGAGCCCTCAGCCTCGCCAGCCGCAAGCCCATCCCATCCTGCTCATCTTCCTCCCCTGGCTGTTCGCAGGGCGGCCAATGGCTACCAACCAATACCGTCGACAGACACAGCGTCACCCTCTCCAGCCTCAACACGATTCTGTTTGTGGGAGAAGAGAGCAAGGGAGGTTATGCGATGGCGTCAGTTTTGGATGGAGCAGATAGGCAGGGTGCTAGATTTGGCCCTCGATTTGATGCTTGTGTTCTGTAATTTGGTCAGACATGGGAAATGAATAAATTTAACTGGATTTGGTGATCCTGGCTACTTGGATTGTTGGAGAGAGGAGGGATCAATGGGAGATGCGATGGTGTTGGTAGTGGGCTAGTGGCTGCTGATTGGCGTTTCTTGAGCTGCCACTGTAAATGAATTTTGAAGAGCGGGTCACACCTTCACCCATACCTACAAATATATTTTCAGAGGCGGTCGATTCCGCGAACTGCATTTGGTTGGAAGTTTACTTCCTGTTATATTTTTTATTTTCTTTATGCTAAATTTTTAATATTTTAGTTCTTGCCAATTTTAAAATATTCAGAGTTCGCATGCGAGGAAATACCAAATTAAATTTGTGTATATATATAACAAGAATCACAAGTCCGTACATCAAAACATAAGATCCCTAGTATAATAAGCATCACAAGTTCGTACATCAGTATTTAAGATATCAAATATAATAAGAATCACATGTCCATACATCAATACCTAAGATCTCTAATATAACAAACATCAGAAATTCATATTTCATACTTCAGTACTCTTCATTAGATATCGTACATAGTTAAGATCTCTAATTTTATAGCCTAGCACCTCATCAATATAAACTAGAGCATGAATCAATGCACATCTCCCTTGCTTCACATTGACGATCAAGTGCTTTTCTGTAGATGCTAAACAATGCTGAAGATGATGGTGCTAGATGAAAATTGAGATGTTCCAAGCACTTGTCACCTCTAGTGTGTTATGCCATTCTAGTGTGCGAACGACACCCCCAACATCTCCAACGCTCATGATAAAATTGCATCAAAGCTCATTGGTGCAAAGGGTTGATCCTACAAGAGATGATAATAACATGAATAATCAATAATAGGTCTACCACAATGAAAAAAATATGGTTACAAATACGAAGTTCATACCATACTATATTCATTGACCTGTGTATGGCGCTCACTAATCATAGTCACATTTTGTTCACCCCCCTCAAGCGATTTTATCCAAAAATATGAGAAGTCTAGCACAAAGTCCCCATGTTCCATAAGCTAGTTTAGCCATGCTTGAATGGAGGGTTTTTCCAAAGTCAACCTAATAGGTGATTCTTGATCGCATCCACAATAGATATCATACTGGATGGATCTAATAAGGATGGCAATGATTCTGTTTCGGGTTGGATATCCGCGGGTTTGGATTCTGGGATGATTTTTCACCCACAATTTTCAGGTTCGGGGCCCCGAAACCTATTGGGTTTGATTTTTCACCCATGGATACCCAATGGATATCCGTTTGGAATAAAAACTCATATTTTATAGTATACTAATAACAACTTTGTTTACCTAGACTACTAAATTTATTCTAAGTTGACTTAGGAAATTATTTACTATTTATCGACTCTTGTTTATACATGTGAATGTTATATATATCATGTATATGTTTATAGAAAGTACGTGTTTCTCTTACTATGTTGCCATATAAAGCGGGTTTCAGTTACAGGGATGGATTTTCACACGAATCGGTGTTTGGGGCGGATTCGAGTTTTAAGTTCAGGTTTCGGTTTTGGGTGCCCAGACACTCCACCCGATCCGAACCCGCCCTGTTGCCATACTTAGATGGATCTTCTCATGCTCTTATATCTCAAAGAGGAGTACCATGACTGTTGACTGCTCCCTCCCTTCCAAACTAAGTATTATTTTAGCATTCCAATTTTGTCCCACTAGGTGTGTTATTTCAGCTTGTAATGAGATCCATCTAATTAAAATAAAACCAAGTGCCAAGAAAAGGTTGGATAGGAAAACACCTAGAGCCAATGAAATAAGTAGATGTTACTTTTCTATTTCTAATGCATATGCATTCATTGAGGATCCAGAAAACCAAATAAATAACACATGTTTCAATCACAATTGCTACAAGTAATTAGGGGTAGCAAAGTCATTTCTTATGATGAGTAATGTATTTGAAATTTCCTAAAGTAACACTTATATTTTAGGATGGAGGGAGTACATCATAGGAGTACCACCTAATTCTTCTACTATATCATTAAGTCATTTAACAGAGTTGATAGTCTACACTACATGTTCTCTTGATCCTCCACGCTTGAGTGGGCAGTACACAAATTAGCAATGTTGTGAGGAAAGCAGACTCCTAGAGTGCAAGCCAAATGAGGAGGGGGTTTGTAAAATAAATCTCTATTATAAGACCAAATCCAGCTTTCCGCGTGATATCTCCTTGCTGATGGTCTATCTCTCCTCCAACGACGTCGGGAACCTCTACCCCGACTCGCTATAATTAGACCTGACAGCGTTTTGGAATGTCAAGCGAATCTTATAATCGTTAACTTTTTTTTTGCATTACTCATGATTATACATTTCTATTGAAATTTAAGAACAGAAATAAAAACTCAACTTGTGTAACGAACATGGTACCATTGATGCCATTTTGAGTGATTTTGGTGATCGTATGACAACGCAATCAATGAGACTAATGGTTTTGTTAAGTGAACATTTCTAGATCCCAGGGATGAAGTAAAAAGGTCATACAAAGCAAAACACGAAGAAAGAACTCAAAGAAACGCTGAGTTGGATGAGTTCTACTGAAACCAGTAGCACCGGAAGAACCGATGCTCATAGCATCAGTGCATCCGATGGTTGTCGGAAGATCCGACGGCCTGGGTTTGTTGCAAGACTGAGCATCTCTGGAGATCAAGTGAAGAAAGAGTGAAGCACTGGTTAAACCGACGGTGTCAACAGAAGCGTCGGTGCAATCAACGTACTATGTTCCAGAGACGATGTCAAGCGCGAAGGAGCCACGCTTTCAGCACCGGTTGAACCGGTGGTGTGTCGGAGCAAGGCGTCGATGCAATGACGTCAGCAAGGGCAACGGCTATATGGATATCAAGAGGCACCGGTTGAACCGACACTAAGTCATCGGTTAAACCGGTGGTTGCTAACTCAGCTGCAGAAGTGTCAGAGTTGCCAACAGCTACTTCAGAGCGCAGTGTGACCGGAAGAACCGATGCCCTACGCACCGGAAGTTTCGATGCCTACGCAGAAACTGGCTAACGGCTAGTTCGAGTTGGTGGCCTATATATATGAGCTCCCCCGGCCATTTTAAGATTGCTGGAGTTGCTGGACATCCCACTCACACCCAAGAACACCTCCAAGCCATCCAAGAGCATAAAGATCAAATCCTTAGTCCTTAGCACAAGCTTTGTGAGTATTAGTGCTAGGTTAGCTCTTGAGTGAGTGATCAAGCAAGGTTTAGATCCTTGTGCTGTGGTTCTAAAGTGAACCGAAGTTGTATCACGGTGCGCCGGCCTCCTTGGAGCTTTGGTGGCTCGCCGGCAAGTCAACGACACTCCGGCTTGGTGTGGAGCGGCGTTAACGACATTGTGCGGGGGACGGAGACCCCTCCTTCGTGGGCAATCTCCCTTAGTGAAGATTGGGATCAAGGTGACCGTGATTGTGTTCACGGAAGAGACTTGATTGCCGGGAAGCGATACTCTTCGTGAGTGCTTCAACAACGTGGACGTAGGGGCGCCTTTGTGGCAATCCGAACCACGGGATAAATCCTCATGTCGAGAGTTCGCTTCCTCTCATCCCTCTCCTTTAGCTTCTGCATTTCATATTGCAACTTGTGTGCCTTTACTTTCTTAGTGTAGTATCTTGCTAGGATTAGCTATAGGTTGCAAAACTCTTTTGGGATGAGGGTTTCACACTAAGGTGAACCGTAGTTGCACATCTAAATATCTTGTTTTAGTTTAAGTTTTGTGCAAACTAGTTGGAACCATAGGTTAAGGTTTTTAGAGTGCCTAATTCACCCCCTCCCCCTCTTAGGCTAGAGCACCCGATCACTTTCAACTTGCTAGGGTGGGCACAGAGGAGGATATGGCCTCGGAGGAGGTGGAACAGCATGGGAGGAGGAGGTGCAGAGAAGGATCGCGTGGGGTTCTGGGAGAGGGTAAGACAAGTATATTGGGGCAGTGTGGAAAAGGAGGTGATGGCATGGGAGGGGCTGGCACAGAAGAGGAGGTAGCGCGGAGGAGGGGGCGATGGCGGAGGAGAAGGCGGCATAAAGGAGGTGACGGAGGTGCAGAGTCGACGATGATGAAGGAGGAGACGTGGCAGGGGAGCAGTGCCAAGGATGGGGCGGTGCGGAGGGGCAGGCGGCACAGATGAGGTGCTAGCGTGGAGGCGGGGCGGCACGGAGGAGCGGTCAGTGTGAAGGCAGTGACAGCATGGATGGAGGGTGGTGCTGCATGGGGGGGCGCGGAAATTTTGGTAGCTTTTCCCCTAAGGAACCAAAGTGATCCTCACGTCGAAATGGATAGATATATGTGTTCCTCCTTCTAATTTTAAAAGAAATTATTCTAATTTCATAAAAAAATTTCTTAAAATATATCATTTAGATAGTCAACGTAATTTTGTTTTGTAGATCATATGGTAAGAAACCTGACAATATAATCAGAATTTAATTTAAAATTTTGATTAGAAAGTTCCTTTTAAATGGGGTCCATATAGAATATAAATAGATTTGTTCTGTATGTTGCCTTCTTCAGATTGCACAATGATAAAACATATCTGTGAACGAAGGAACCAAGAAATAAGAATGATTGCAGAATGGCCGTCGGGCAGGATTTTGATGCCCAACGGATCATATCACTCCCAACAACCGCGAACCATGTAAAATCAGAGCAAAACAAGCTCTAATAGAAAAAGGAAAAAAATCGTGACTCGCAACAAAAACAGCAACCTATCACGGCTAGATATAGAGAGATCAAAATGGTACATGCTAAGCTAGCGCTATGTGGGAGAACTGCTATGGAAAGTTTCCTGAACCCCTCCCATACCCAGCTATGGTTTAGTCATGGCGGCATATGTGACTGTTGAAGGCTTGGGGATGGGTGCAAATGCTGTAGATAAAAGTATTGGACATCTGAGTCTATACGACAGGAGAAATGAGACATGCATATATGGACTCTAAAGAGTCTTGAGTTCCGAGATTGGCAAATTAAACACCCTAAAAGTTATTATTTTCATGTACAGGAGAAAGGAGACAGAATTTATTGGTGAGGAGTATTAATGGATGTGAGGATAGAGGTGGCCCATATAAAGGAATACTAGGCTACATGACTTCACAGCAGAGGAGAAAATGAAAATGCAGCCCAAAGGACAACATGCTCTCCCTCCGCAGGACACCCAACAACTCAACCTGCACTGATGGACCCGCCTATTCTCACATGTTCTTGAGCTTCTACTTCAATTTGTTGCTGTCATGTCCCTAGTACGACGTAGCATAAAGTAAACGTTTACTCGTTAACTAACAATGAAACTGCATAGCATGTAGAGTGCAGAAACACAAACGAGTACAAGCGTGCCTTTAATTTATTAATGTGTTTTTACATGTTCTTATTTATAAGTACTAATATTAAGATTAACAATTTCCTTGCTCGGCGCTTATCTAAACTGGGGTTCGCCAGGTCAATAACTGCACCGCAATTTTTGTTCATTATTCAGGAGTGAAACCGCACCGCAGAGCACACAAACGCACCCAAGTGCGACATCTTTAAATGGCATGTTTTCTTCTAAATAAGTACTAATCACATCAAGCCTAACATGTATTTCCTTGCTCTGCTCATGTCAGGCTTCTGGCAAGACAGTTCATGGTTGGTTCATCATCTAGTCAGGCGTGCCAAACTCCTGGTACTACACTGAGATCCCTTGCCTTGATCATTCTCTCTCTCTCAGCTCAGTGCACGTTAGCTGCACATCGTGAGCCTGCACTATACCAAAAACTTCTCGATGTCCCTCATGCGTAGCTGAAACTTTTTCATAGATAGCACACAGCATAATTAGTAATGTCACATTGTGAATGACGAAATGCTAGGGGAGACGACATGATGGCGTTGGTTGGGATTTCAGGCTTGTATCTTTCAGACACGGAGAGATGCCCATCCGAGTCTTGCCGTGGTCAGACACTGCAAGATGCATGCGTCTCGTTCTTTGGTGAGACCGTGAGAGGTGCATCTCGTTAAGCAACTCTTGAGGGAGATCAGCAGATGATGGATAAGTCTTTGCTGGTTAGTCAGCATTGTACCTCTGCAGCTTCTCTTTGCTGCAGCACATGGTCCTTGAGGGACAGTCTGTACTGGTGGTCTGGTGGTCTTTGTGGGGCTGCATCATCTTTCCTTACTGCAGCACGTAGTGGCCTTGCTGCCCCTAGGACAGCATCTTAGAGGACAGTATATTTGACTGGTTAGTTTTAGCTTTTAGACTAGCATCTTAAACTAGTTTGGCATGTGCCTTGGCTGCCTGCACCTGGCTGCCTATAAATATGTACCCACCTCTCTCATGGAGAGCATGACTTTGAGTTTGTGAATGAAGAAAAACCCAGAAAATTACCCCAAGTTCATTGTCATCCTCTCAGCTCAATGAGAATTAGAATTGAGCTTCTAACAGCAGAAACACATGTATAATAAACTTGAGAAGGGTGGGTACGCATGAGAGCTGAGACAAAGCTAGCGCATGGTGTGGATGTAGCTACGGCTGACTGACCATATGTTGTAGGAGGAACTCATATTTTGCAAAGTTCTTGTTGAGATGTTCATGGTTGCACACTAAGTTCCTCCTGCCCACACCTGACGAACGGGCTGGCAGCTGCCACAGCCAGATATCTCTGTTTGAGCCAGAGTGCGTCATGCTGATATCTCACACTCCTAGATAGCTGTGAAAGGCGTTCTCCAGCCCTGGTCATGGCCAAAAGGAAACGTTGAACGAACACATGAAAAAAATTGTTGAAATATTAAAGTAGGGGCTTGCTCATATATTAACTGGCTGGACCAAGAAAAGGACCACAGAGACTTCAACTCGTTTATTAATTAGGTCTACTAGTTGACAATCCTTTTATGTACCCCACCAAAAAAAAATTTCCCTCGCTCTATTTGTAGCAGCTTTATATACGTGTGTAGGACGTCTCATATGTCAAATATTGATTCTAATAATAAATATGTCAAATATTTAAAATTGTAGCTGATCGTTTGTCGTGGACGATAGAAAACAGAAATACATGACATGTACGACTCATGAACGTTTGTTCTTAAATTTTCCTTCTCCTCAGATTATCTCAACCAAAAATCTTATATTAAGACAGAAGGCATCAACTATCCAGAGACGATGACATGGGCAAACTTACTTTTAATTCAACAAGCTAAGCAACGAAATTATATCTCAATTCTGAAGCTAATTTTCTAATGTCCATGCTCGATGCCGCAAAGGTCTGAACATGAAGCAGCTCCACGAATTGGCACTCAAAATGTGACAGCCTCATGTCAAAGGAGTACTAGCAATATTTTTACTACAAACCTGCTGTATGCTAGCTAAAAGAAGCCTTTGGCAAGCTATCAGAAATTAACTTCTCCATGCCTCCTCATGCCTATCCGAGAATTTCCATTGATATATCACATGATATACTTAGACATATGACATTATATTGTTTGGCCCAAGTAGAGGTAGGGCAGCCTATTGTAGCAACGTTCTAGGCCAGAGAGAGGAGCGGATTAATTATGCGCAGAACCAGCTCTTGTTCTTTGAATGTCTCACCCCTGTTTGTTTCCTTTCTTTAACATGGAAAATTGCAACACTATGCTTCTTTCATAAATCAGAGGCTACAATTAATGCTAAAATGAAAAACATGTACCCTTACTAAAAACCTTAACATTATGAACGAGATAAATGTTCCAAGAGTGTATACACGAGAGCGGAAGAGCGGAGCACAAGAGATGAGGAAATAGCACAAGACTAGATAAATGTTCCACTAAGGCCTGAATGCTTATAAATGTTAGAACTGACGTTGGCGATGCATGTTGGGAGATGATTATTGATTCCATTCATCAGTGGAATTCCAAAACACAAAAACACTAAGGGTCGATCCATTCATCAATGGAAGTTTTTAAAAACACAAAAAGACTAAGGATGGATTCAGTAATCCATGGTCCACGAAAGGTACCATTTCCAAAGCATCTGCCACTACTCGACAATGAGGATCTAGTCCCAGAACCAGCCAGCAGGGGCTGAGCCTAGTGTAGGGCATACTGGGCTCCGGTCGTGAGGATAGATATGGCCCATTTAAAGTCATAAGCCGAGAAGAAAATGGAAATGCAGCCCGAAAGGATGAAGAAGCTTTCCCTCGATACAACATGATACCTACTGGTTCGTCTCCGTCAATTCCATGTACACCCAACTTTACTGATGGAGCCACTTATTCTCCCATGTTCTTGAGCTTCTACTTAAATTTGTTGATTCCAAGTCTCTAGTAGCCCGGCAGTGATCGCAAAGTAATATTTTTGCTCATTATTCAACAATGAAACCGTGTATAGCAGGGTGCTCAAATGGTTACATGTGTGCTATTTACAAATAGTTTGTTCTATATATTCTTATTGAGTAGTCATATATATCAAGCCTTACAATTTCCTAGTTCGGCTTATGACCAGGGTCAAGTGAGCCTTGCCAACGAGCTATTGATCCAGGTCCTCTCTCTCACAGCACATAACCAAGTAATTCGGACTCCAAGTTATTGGACTGAATTGCAATGTAATTTTTGCTCACTATTCAATAATGGCACTGCAATGCAATGCAAAGCAAAAACCTAACAGATTTCTTTGCTCTGATCATATTTGGCTTCCGGCAAGATAGAACTTGAACCCTCTCCAGCATGATCCAGTTTCTCTCTCAGGTCGTTCAAGCTCCAAGTTACTACCTGACTGAGATATAAGGTCAGCTGCATATCATGAGCTACCTCTGTATCAACTAGCTACCAGAAACTTCTTGATGTCCCTCATGCCTATCCGAGACTTCTCGTAGATGGCACTCGACATAATTTGGCATATATGACATTGTGCATAGTGGAATGCTAGGAGAGCTGAGAAGATGGATGTTGGTGGGATTTCTCGCTTGTATTTTGAGACATGGAGATGTGATAGAGCATATATATGTTGGGCCGGTTGCAGCTAAGATAGGAGAATTTCAACATTCAATTAGTTTCAACAAAACTTTGAATTGCATATTGTCTAGATTAAATATCCAGCATCTTTTTGGAACTTAAATGGTTGAATTATTGCAGCACGGTTGTAGCTGTAATATAAGAATGCGCACACAGAGACACACGCCATACACACAGCTACACCTCCAGACCCACTCACACATCCACACAGACGATACACCCCCAGACCACACACATGAACACATCCTTTGGGTGTATGTTAGATCTAATACAATACCTAAACGCATTGATCCATGAAGTCACATAAGCTTCATAGGCAGCAAGAGCTCAACGCAATACCATTAAGTACCATTATGGCTCCATGAGTTAGTATAGGAGCTTAATTGTGTTGTTGATTGAAACCTTGGAATGACACTTGGGTCTATCACAATTGGGGTAAATAAGCATCGCTTGCCTCCAACCACCCTGCCACGTGATTGGTCTCTGATTGAACTCTTGTTTTTGTTGAAGTATATATTTAAGTTGGGCTGTTGATGTCTATTTTTTTTAAAAAAAAAGATATAAATTTAAATAACTACATTGTAACTCTCCACGTTCAAAATCTGTTTACGGCCTAGTTTCCACATGGAACGAAACCCGCATATGCATAGCACCTCACTTAACCTTTCGTCCTTACTTTACGTGTAAATATCACACTCAATTTTAAGGATGAAACCGAATGTAAACTATATGTATATATGTATGAAACGATCAAAGTTTCATACATATAGTGACTTTATAAGTTAATAAACAACAATAGTATCACGAAAAGAAAATTACAATGACTAAAAGTCTAATAGAGTCATGCAACTTATTCCGGAAATGAGGGCTCCACACTACACTGGCAATCAACCGGGATTTGCATATGTCTACAACTTAGCACCATCTTCAATAAGCTTCATGGTAACTTTCTCTTCTGAGCAGTGGTTATAGCATGGGTGAGTACTCTTTTGGTTGGTACTCCACAAGTGTAGGAATAAAATAACATGAAAGGCCAAAATCAAGGAAGGCTAATTGTTTGACTGTGATAAGCAATTTTAGTTGGTCAAGTTTTATTAGCATCAAATTACTGAGGTAAGTATACACCCACATTAAAGAAACGTATATGTGAAGCATAAAACATAACCATAAGTGTAAACCACAATTTAATCCATATTCAAGTTCATTAATCATGTAAGAGCTGGTTCAACAAATAAATTTATGGAGTAAAATATGGAAAATATTAGGCATACCATCCTTTAGTAAAAATACCTCAACTGGGGAGGGTTGCTATGGAAAATGGATAATCTCCAGTTGAAATTTCTTGTTTGGCAGAGCTGGTCTGTGTTTGATTTTCTAAAATTCTATGCATTTTATTGATTACGATGCATCAGGAACATATGCAGAGTCAAAATCTTCTAGCCTGTAGAATGGTATGTTCATTTATTACCTGATAGCTTCATCAACTGACAAATTCTTATTGTGCTTCAATTTTTCCCTGCTTTAGATGCTGAATTGAGAGAAATGCATTCCTACTATTGCTCATCTATCAATGCAAGTTTGGCAAAACATTTAAAAGCTGATGAATAGCTTGATAGTGGATTGGACAAGCTGAGAAATAACAGTTACAAAAGAAGCACTAAGGAAAGAATTTTTTAATAAAATAAAGCAAAATGGAATTTTAAGCAAAATCATGGTCTGGGATTAAAAGATCTTAAGCCGGTTAGGTACAATACTAGGTGTCAAGGCCTATAAACTGAGAAGTATGTCCTTGAAATTGTGAAATTAAGCTTAGCGATTCAATGGCTTCTTATGTTTAGGTTGGTATCTTATTTATGGTTATGTCAACTTTGGTCTTTGTGACAATTCGATATGGATGCATCAACATTGAAACATTGCCAATAAGATAGAATACGGAAATGAGTGAAATGGTCGATGCTATTTTTCACCACAAATGATTTTCTGGCACAGAATGCTACTAATTTAAAGCATATTGTGGGGTGCAATTCTGCTGAAAATGACACAGATATCAAACATGGTGAAAATTCATTCAAAAACATACCAAATAGTTTTCAACAATTTGAAACAATGCAAAACCAAAGACATGCATCTATGTTTTATAGATTGCATCCAAAATATAATTTTTGCGGTACTTAAAACAGTCTAATTCAAGAATAGTTTTCTTATTATTTTTAGATTTATTCTTAATCTATAATAAATTTGTGGTAAAGTTAGAATTCAAACTTACTTTTGTAATTCATACTTAAAAAAAATTAGGAAAAAATAACTCTACTTCACCTATCATCTTGGGCTGAAACTCACATGTGCCTTAATCAAATTGAGTCTGCAG
This sequence comes from Panicum virgatum, assembly GCF_016808335.1. Taxonomy (NCBI): domain Eukaryota; kingdom Viridiplantae; phylum Streptophyta; class Magnoliopsida; order Poales; family Poaceae; genus Panicum; species Panicum virgatum. Next base: position 54,596,574 of record NC_053147.1, read on the forward strand.
GGCAGGCCCCTAATGTATTGAAAAGAGTTTTTTATGACATTCTGTGTTTTCCTATGTAAGCATAAAGGCTAGTCATAAAAAATCTATTGAAGTTTTCAAGAACAATGTGGTGGTTGAACCGTGTACGTGTGTGAGTTGGAGTAGGGGGAGCACCATTATATTGTTTATTTGCTCATCAGAACGGATGCTGGCCACAAACTATGTGGTAGAGCACAATATGTCCTCTCCAGTATAGGATCCCCTTACATATATGGTTGTGCAATTAAGTCACATCAGTTTGGAGCCTTGGACTTCTCATATAGTACAATATATTAGTAGAAATTCATTTGTTTTGCAAATAATTAACATTCACTGTGGAATTAGTTGTAATCCTTAAAACCGACCAGCATTCCTAAACCAAGCAAAAGGAGAACCAGAAGGAAATTTCTTTCAACATTTTCCATCATGTTCTTTTAGTGAACCTTTTAGGTTAATGAAACCGAACTATGACAAATAAAATTGGGAAGTATATAGGGGGGTTCTTGTACAATTTGTGTTGGAGCGTAGCGCAATTGCCTCCTAACTATTGATTAATTACTTACTTTGTATAGTATGTTAACGATTCAGTTTTCCTTCATCCATTACCCTAGTCCTGAATTTAACTCCATAAGATTGATTATTGATACAAAAACAAAACGAATCGGCTCAAAATTAAATGGGTGCCAAAATGCTTCATTTTGATCAATATCATGTCCAATTAAAGAGGATGGCTGTCATAAATCAAGGTCCAGCTCTGAGGAAGAAGCGTATGTATGTACTCCATTCCAGGTACTAGAACTTCAAGGTACTAGAACTTCAAGGTGCGAATGGATTGTTCAACTTCAGTCCTAAACCATTTTTAAACAGCCACATGTAATAAATTAAGATAAGCAGACTAGGTGAATTCTCAAACCTAGGACGCACGTAGTAATGTACCGACACAAGGTCACGTATAGATAACATATTCAAATGTTATTTTATTTTCATGTTTAATAATTCAACAATAAATTTAAAGATACATACGTGCAAGTGATTCAAATGTTATTTTATTTCCACGTTTAATAATTCAACTAATGATGATTTGGTTCATCCTCGCCTCTCGTATCTTCATCAACAATAACTTGCTAGCTAGGTTCGGCATCAGGAAGCTAGCAAGTGACAGTAAGGATACCCGCACAGAAGAAGAAGAAGAAGAAGAAGAAGAAGATGACGAGAACGAGGAGGAAGAGATGATGATGATGAGAGGTCAGACCAAAGATGGTAGACGTTGATTTGGCGACTCCTTTCGCTCTCTTAACGCCGATGTGAGCGGATGGACGAGCGGACTGGTTTGTGATGCAAACTGGGGGGGGGGGGGGGGCTTCCTTATGGGCCATCGACTAGGGCCACTTCATAGGAATACAGGCTGGCACATGGGAAATTAAGAGGGTATAAGAGGTTATTTGAGCCACGGTTAGGGCCGTGTCCAGCCATCTAGTGGTCCTAGGCCAAAATCCACCCCCAGGCATATTGTTGGAGATGTTTCTTGTTGGAGGATGTGGGGCAGCCATATTGAGTCAGTTAGTGTTCTTTAAGAAGATGGTGACTCCAAGCACCTGCCAGACACCTCAGATGGTCGTCCCATGAACAACTTCTCGCCCAGCTGAAACCCAAGCGAGGTAATCTGGTTTCGAGTGGTTGAAGAGCTTGGCATTACTGGGAAGGAATGACGACAGAAATTGATGAAAATGTGATGGAGAGATAAGAATAAAATCAAGATGTACTTACAGAATGTCCATTAATCTCTTGAGCCTTTAGATGCTCACTATCTTGTGGACTTCGTGGATGGTGATAAGAAAGCTGTTTCTTAGGCCTTTTTTCATAAAAAAAGAGTAGTATTTAACCATAATTCTACAGAGTACAGCACGCTGCAACAAAAATGACAGTATTATACTTTTCTTTCAGCTCCTGTACTGAATGTTTTATTATATTCTTCATGATGAAAGGATTATTCATGCTGAGTTATTACGAATTCTTCTATCCTACCTGCCGGTTCCTCTTTGTGACTTGTTAACTTTGATCTGTGTCAAAGTTCGCTTCGCTTCATCTCTGTTCCTGTTCAGTTTGCTATTGTTCTAGCATCAGTTCTCAAGTTTTACACTAAAACAATCTCAAGAGGCCCAATAAATAAAATTTAACAAGTTGCCCAATAAAGATGATACGAATCGTTTCCAAAAGCTGTCAATGGATTTAAAACAAATGTGAATTAAATCAACAGCAATATCAATATCTTCCCGTATGTCGACAACAAAACATTAGAGAAGAGATAGTTTGCGGCGAGGGCTTGTTCAATTGAACTTATTCCATCGCAGATGGCTTATGCAACGCCAGGCACAAGCAGTGCATCAAGTACAGGTACACGTAGAAATACATGACAAATTAATACTAATTTATACAGATCTATCTTGCGATCATCTTTATGCCTTTTGAAACTGGAAAACAGCGCAAGACAGCAATCGTTCTTGTTACAGGCTGACAAACTGTCATCAGTTCATCACTTCTTCAGCAAAGCTCGAGAGTATATCCTCTTGCAGTATGGACTGGTCCTAAGTAATTCCACATGAGGTCGGATTGCGTTGGTGAGTGCAGAATGGAGTGACCCCTGAAATGTTAAATACAGTTACTAAAATTTAAAAATTATAGTTATTGAAAGAATAGTTTAGGTGTGAAATTTTCTCCAGGTTCTTACCTTGGAATTCTGAAGAGCAGAGTATATGACATAGTTTGCATATGGGTGCTGAAGCAACTGCTCCAAGTTTGGCATGGCGAGGAGTTCGAGTATGATCTTTGCCTTGTCAGCCTCCTTGAAGACTTTCAGGCATTTCTCAACCACATTGCTACTGAACTTCTGCATGGAAAGATGGATGTACTTGCCTTCAAACTGCTGCGCAAGACTTGAATTCGCATTTGGGATCTTCAGGTCCATCACATACTGGACAACATAGTTCCTGTAACCGTAGCAGACAAAGGCTTCGCGTTGATAAAAAGTACATGAAAATGTATATAGATGCAAGTGTAAATCGAATGGCTTTTTGAGTGCAGTATAGTTTAAGACTGACTATTACCCATAGGCATCTTGCGCGAGTTCAAATCCATTGCAAGCAATGGCAGCAACCAGCTTCTCTCTGTGCTCGCCTCGTGAACGTGCAATGCAGCGCTGCAGGACGCAGCAACCGTGGCATTGCATTCCAATGTCGAGACAATGAACAGAAGCAGCATCAAAGATCGCCTGAAGATTGTTGTATGTTGTCAGATATCAGTCAAATCACAAACCATGCTTATCAGTACAGTTTGACAACCAAAATACAGTGAAAAATTCAGATAACTGAAGTGGTCCAAGATAAACTGTTTGCCATTAGTCGTTATCTAAAGATCAAATCTCATAACTGCGTAACTTTTTCTGAATAGAATTTTTGCATCAAAATCTTATACGAAACAATTCCTCCAGAAGATTTGTAATTTAGAGCTAAAGCACAAATTTTCTCTGTACTCCAGAATGAACAATGGCATCACATTTTTCCACATTCACACACACATACCTTGTTATCATCGGCCTCAAATGACTGCAAGCACTTTTGCACGACATGGTTGCCATTGGGGTCCTTGATGAGCTCCAAGAACCCAGGGCGCAGAGCGTCGACGACAAGACTAATCTCTTCCCTCGTCCTGAGGCTCTCAATCAGCTTCTGCACTGCCCGTGTCCTGCAACACCATCACCAGATTCATCATGAACCACAGATCAACAAGATTCAACAGTATAAATATAGTATGTGCACATCACTAGCAATTAGATCGACGAGCGGAATTTACAGTTTTACCCATGGACGTTCAGGGATATCCTGACGAGCACGAAGGGGTCTGCGGTGAGGGTGAGCACGAGCGCCATCCTCTGCCCGGCGTCGCAGACGGCGAGCAGCTTCTGCATGAGGTAGTTGCCGAAGGGGTCCACCATGAGCTGCGCGGCGTGGCGCGACACGCCGGCGAAGATGAGGTCGACCTCGCGCTTGCCGTCGTCGAGCCGCTGCTGCAGGAACCGGCACCCGTGCTGGTCGCGCGCGACGTGGTACATGAACCCGCGCAGGCCGGCCAGGCTCTCGCCGTGCGGCTTGGCCGCCGCCGTCGCCGCGGCCCCGCACTTCTTGGGGCTCGCCGCCGTCGCGCCGCAGCCGCCGTTCTTCCTCCTGGCGCTCTTACACCGGGACCTCGGCGTGGCCGCGGGCGGCGCGGAGGGCGGCGGGGAGCACCGGATGTCCCAGGACTCCCAGCCGTCGGCGGCGGCGGCGGCGGCGTCGAAGGGGAGGGGTTCAAACAGAGACGGCATGTGCGCGCAGTAATTCGCGATGGAGAACGGGTGCGAGGCCACCGGACTATCGCCTTTCGTGGGGTACATGAAGCCGGAGAAGCCGAGGCCATCGGCGGCGGGCGGCGCCGGCGGCTCGTCGTCGCCGTCGACGACGCCCATGGCGGCGAGCTCGTGGATGAGGAACGAAAGGTCGGCGTCGTCGGCGGCGCCCGCATCGCCGCCGCCGCCGAGGAGGCCGCCGTGGTGGAGGAGGGGGATCTCGTTGAGCAGCACCTCCATCTCCCTGTCGAGCTTCATCCCCAACTCCGGCGAGTTAGCTGCCGGCCGGACACTCGGATCGGATCTTGATCGGCGGGAAGAGATGGAAAAGGAAAATGCGTGGGCAACTCTGATCGGATTGGGCTGGGTTGGTTCGTGGCGAAGGATTTGGATTAGGATTGGGGCGAGGGGAGGTGGTTTCTTGGAGATGGGTTGTTGAGGCATGCAGGGGAGGAAGGAGGGGGTTTGTTTATATATGGATAGAGCGGGAAAGTAGTGAGTGAGGTGAGGAGAGTGCCTGCTGTACACCATGCTTACCGAGTCTGATTTTCTTTATTTGGGCATAGGCCATGGACTACTATTTTTTCAGAGCTTTTTCATTGGTTGTTATATATATATGAAACAATTCATTACCATAATAATTTAGAGATAAACCATTGCAAATTGCCAAACAAGACCTTTGGCAGAAGAAAAAAATACATGCAAAATGCAAAGGTCCTGATATTAGTTCTGTTGTGATGAAACCACTTTTATTCTCTACATGACTCTTTTGCATGTGAGAGAACATAATGGAAAAAAATTGAGATATTTAGATTAACCACTTTGTTTCAATTAAACAAATCCAGTGTCAAGCAAAAGGTTCCTCTGTTCTGTTTTTTTGACGTCAGGATCTGCATCCTGGTACCCTGCCATTTTCACTCTCTCAAAAGATAAAACTAGTGACGCCTCCTTTTTATATTGTGAAGGCCGAAGATGCTGAATATCTCCCGGCCAAAATCTCTGGGTTTACCTGTTCAGCGTTATCTATTCTGGGGTTAACGGTTGCACAGCGACATGGCCCACTCGTTCCCACTGGCCATTCCTATGGTCGTCCAGTGCTGCCCAAATGTGCCCTTGTTGCTGCTTCAGAAAAAGACATGGCTTGGATCCGCCCGGTGCACTTTTGGGCCCGCTGTCAGCGACACATGTCCGCGTCTTTTTCAGCTAAAGATATCTCCTGGGGGATATTTCTTGGCCTGATGCCAACTCAGGAAGGAGATATTTGTGCTTGGTAGGGTCCAAAGGGATGGGCAAGCATTTGCATACAACCAAGAAGTGGATAAAACTGGAGGTTATCCGATGCCTGAATGCCCTGAGCCTTATGCTTGGACATGGACCAGGGCTCCTGCACTTTTTCCTACACAAGCAGTGTGCTTCCTAGGCATCACATCAGGTTATCAGAGAAACAGATCTTCTAGGGATGACCTCATGACACGTAAATGATTCGATATTTGCAAGACATCTTTTTCCTTGCAAAGTTTAAATTTTTACAGAGAATTGCACACGGCAGCTTTTAGCAGCCAAATTTGAGATCGACGAAACATTGGAACATTATGAGCATGAGAAAATGTTAGCCCGTGACTCTGAACATTCAAAATATTTCATCAGAACCTAGCGTCCCCATGTTTGGGGAGGCTTAAAGGCTTGCATTTGAAACTGTCAGTACATCAGCTTCAGTATCAATCCTAGCTAACCTTAGAGAGCTGCTGATGAAATAGTGAGCAGACAATATTTCATTCAGGAGCCATGCCATTATCCTCATTGGAGACAGCTTGCTCAAAAGATACAGAGGTATTTCCTTCGTTTACACTGGCACCAACAGTTGCAGGTTCATCCTTGCCCTCTTCCTGAGGGCCAGCATCAACAGCCATAGCGTCATCAGCTTTATCCTGACCTTCTGGTTTGCCTGGACCAGTCTTGTCAGCCCCACCATCCGTGGAGGCACAGTCAGTACTCTGGACATTAGAAGTGTTCTCTTTAATTGTGACCTCATCTTTATCCCCTTCAGTGTCTGGTGCTGGAGGAATTGGGCCTACAAATTCCTCGTCCCCATTCCTGTTGTCCACATCCATCTGATCCTCAGTGGTAACCTTGCTTCCTGCAGCTTCTCCATCAGTAGCAATGTTTGTCTGACCTTCCTCTTCAAGGCTGCGACTCTTCCTTTCTTCTTCCTCAGCAGCACAATCTCGTGCCGCAACTTCCTCCGCCTGAGCACGATTTTCTGCTTCTATTTCTTCCTGTATCTTGAGTTGTCTGTTGTGCTCCTCAAGCTGTCCTTGGATCCTCCGGAAACCAGACAACAGATCACCATAGCAGCATTGGAGAGTCTGTTCTAGTGCTTTCTGTTTATTCACTTCTTCGGTCAAATTTAAGATTCGATAGGAAGCAGCAAGGTGTTCCTGTTTCTGCAGCTCTTGGAAGCATTCGAGTTCTGTTGATGCAGTGTTCATCTGCTTGAATGTGTCTTGGACCTGTGACCATTGTTTTCCAGCCCGTACCTAATAAACAAACAGTACGTGAGCAAAACAAGTTATATGATGATGTCAGTATTGTCGAAAACTTTGTTTCAATACAAGAAATCCAATCAGGCAAACAAGTGAGACCTAAGAATATTTTACATCATGGCAAGTGAGAACCATGGTCAGCCCAGTAACCTACCATGGCTTCAAGAGTAAATCATTTTATTACAATCCAAATAATGGGATAGATGCATACATAAACCAAATATATAAAAAAAAAACATTGTATGAAGCCATGCTATATGGTATATTGATGGTTCTGATTGCAGATGATGTAGCACGACAAGTTTACCTGGTATCCTTGTGTCAGAAGCTTTATCTTCTGCTCAAGACGAGAAGCTTTCTTAGCTTCATCGTCCATTCTTTTCTTCACAATTTCAAACTTGTTTGGCAAGGCAGAAATCTTCTCAGCATTTCCAGAAACACTAGCTAAACCATAGGTATTATTAGTAGGAAAAAACATAAGATCCTCTTGGCATGCATCATGTGCTTTGACAAAGTCCTCAAAAGATCCATTTTCATGACCCATAGCCACTCGAAGATATTGAATCTCCTCTTCGACCATAGAACCAGCCTGCCAAACAAGAAAAAAAGGATGAGGTGGTTTGAACAACTTATTTCATCACTACATAACTACAACAAGCATACAGGATTGTTTATAGAATAACAGAACAATAGTCAAAAGAAAAAAAAATTATTTATTTATATAACACACGTAGTTTGTTTTGTTAGGATCTCCGTTGGGTCTATGACCCTGTACATGTGCATATATTATATTATTTCAAAAATAGGAGAAAAATCATTTAGGGGACTCCCCTGCTGTTCAGTGGAAAAAGAAGTTACCATAGAATTTCTTGGAAAGAAAGGTGTTTCCTTAATCAATATCAGATCCAGCATTTGGGCAAGAAAAGGACATGATGCATGTTGTTGCACAGTATGATAAACATTGATCAAAACCCTGCTGGGAATGAATTAAATAACTGGTATTGAAAGTAGATTAATGTATTGTGATCACTATTGTTTAAGTAATCCTTGAATGTCCAAGATAGTGCTATTAACAGTTTCAAAAGGCCAACCCTTGTATGCACAAGTTTCATGAAAACTATAACGCACTGCTCAAGCTTATCATTTAATATATAATATTCTCTAGTGTACAAAGTTGAAAGGCGTAAAATGGCAGTCACATCACTTGTATATGACAATTTTAATCATCTACACTCGAAGGAAGATTGCAAAAATTGTACATTTCATGACCTAAAGAATACGTTAAACTTTGATATTCAGAAATTTTACAAAGAATTCTGGTTGACTAGGCCCTCGCACCGTAGAGTTTCTCAAAAAAATCTGTGTGTATTGCCATTTAGAAAGTGAGAAGCATGCTCCCATCACTCATTGTGCATGCCAGTTCACCTTAGTCCAACTGACCACAATCTCAATATGATTGGTACTTAATTAGTATGAATAACAAATCATAATAATATGTCACTTTGTCAGTAAAATAGATGGATATGCACAAATGGTTCCAAGTTACAGGCTTACAGTTGGTGCGTCCAATATCAAATTCGTGAAACCATAAATGTGGTGGATCCAAAAATAGAAATTATCAGGAAAGTGAAGATACAGTTGATCATGAGTACCAAAATCATAGAAGGGAGGAAAAGAAATGCACCTCTTGTAATTCAGCCTCTTCAAAATCATCAATTTCAGGGACAAGAGATCCCCCATTTTGCTGACGTTTGTTCCCTTTCTTTTTCTCTTTTTGAGTTTTTTCATCAAGAGGATATTTTGCATTATCATGCTCAAGAAGCCTAAGGAGCTCCTCATTTATCAGTTCATCAGCTTGTTCAAGTGATGTAGGAGGCACAAAAGTGCTTCTGCTTCTGCTTCTACTTTCTCCACTTCTAATAACAGATTGCCGGATAATCTCTACTGAAGCAGCAGGTGGCCTAGGAAGACTCCTCTGCAGCACTTTGGATCTCTTTCTGAGTAATGCCTCCTGCCTAGCCTCTTCCTCAGCCTTTTCTCGTGCCAGCCTGTCTGACATGTCCTCTTCAATCTTCTCTTCGGCTTCTTCATTCTCATTCTCCGTAATAGATGGCATGACTATCTGGTACTCATTCTTAGGCTGTGGAATAGAAGCAAAACCAGATCGTAGACTTCTTCTAAGTTCAGCTTGCCTGCGAAGCTCAAGTTTGGTGCCATCCTGCATTTCCACCGCTTCATTTATACGAAGCTCATCACGGAAAGGAGTTCCTTTTGGAGTTAAACCAAAGTTATGTCCATCTCTTGAGGGTGTCATCCCAATCCTTGGAGTAACACCAGGACCAGGGCTTGCCAAAGGTGTAGCCATAGGATTTGGAGTCTGTATCTCCAGCTTACGTGGTGTAACACCAGAGAAATCTGATGGATGAAGATCAGGGTTATCACCTCCTAATAGTGGTGTTTGTGATTCTCTAAGACGTGCAAGATTTTCTGCCTCCATCATAATTGCATCACCCTTCCCAGCTGGAGTTCGCTGTGGAGTTCGCAATGGTGTCATACCAAGCTTTGGAGTCTGAGAATAGTTGGCAAGCAAAGTTCTTGTGGCAATACTTCCTTCACCAAGCTCCTCAGTTAAACCAGGATCACCAGCATTACCCATCTTTGCTATCTCCTCTAACTCATGATCAGAAATTTGGGGAGGCGGAAGCATCAGTTTGGACCTCCTTGTGACAGCTTCTGGGTCATTTAGCTTATTTGCTTGCATTATAGCAGCAGGGGCATCCTGTCTCTGCAGAATCTTGTTCCTGGCAATGTCTTGCTTTCTTAGTTGTGCTTCTATATCCGCTCTTCTCTTCCCTTCAAGCTCATCAATGGTTGTTGGAAACTGTACATGTTCAACTGGCCTGTCTTCACCCACAATATCATAAAAACCTGGAGGTGGTTGCTTTTCAAAAGGGATCTCGGCATTGTAATCAATCCCCTTTCTCTTTCTTTTTCTGTGCCGTGTATCAATACCGGCTGCCTTTAATTCTCTCCTTTTTTGTAGTGAGGCAAGCTGCCTTGCCTCTTCAAGTTGTTTCTCTCTTGCCTTACGTTTTGCTTTTTTACCCCTAGTGTTAGCTAAGCGAGCCCTTGCCTCAGAAAGCATTTCTTTTTCATCTTCATCCATATCGACAGGATCAGGACGTGCAGGTTTTGACTCAGGGTTTGGGTCAATCTCACCAGGACGCAGCTTCCTAGGGTCATCATTAGGCTCATAATTTTCATCCTTCGCACATGCAGCATCAAGCAGTTTTTCGTAACGCTCAAGGCACTGAGATGGTGTTCGACCTACAATAGGTGCAATTGTCCTCCACTGAGTAGGCATGAGTTTAGCAAGATGAAGTAGCTTCTCATCCTCTTCCCTTGTCCACTCAGTCTGAAACCAACAAGATGAGTTAGCAACTTAGCGCAATGAATGATATGATAAAAGAATCATCTGAGGCAGACATCAACAAACTAAGACAGGCCTATGCGCAAGAGGCCAAGATAGCAGATGACCATTTGAAAGCACTATTTCATAATGGCCAGAAGCCTAGTACATTTCATTTTATATCAATAGGTCAATTAAAATTCTATCATACATTATACTGTTCTTATTCATCAGACAAATTATTTACTCATAATTTTCAACATATTCACCTCATTAATATCAAAGAACAAAGACTTCGATAGCTCCCCTAAGTTACCAATAAACTCTTGTAGATTTACAAAATGATATTTTCCTTAACAGCAGCAAAGGTAACAGCATAAATGGTCACTTGGTCAGCAGTCAATCATAACAAGTCTTTTTTTTCACAGTAATATATGAACTATCATAATTTCCAGAAGCTAACCGGTTCTGAAACAAGATAAATAGGGTCCTTTGTAAACCAACTATAGCTTGTTAATTATCCATTAGCGAGAGCTATGCTTTATCCTGTTATTACAGTAAAACATGTTTAGAGAAGAAGAAAATTAGCACAGGATCAGGCGGTTTAGCTAACTTACTAGAGTTCAAACTTAAACAGTACCTAGGTGCACTTTGACACCGAGTAATAAAATTATGGGCAGGTTATAACAGGTAATCAGCACAGAATTAGTGCTGCTGCTAAACCTATCTGATCATCAAGAACCTAGCTGTAAAACTGACCATAACTGAGATCATGACAAGTTCAGGAGCTACTACAGTTACTTGCTCCAAGTTAAGTACACCCATTTTTAATAACCAAATCTGATTAAAAGAGCTGTCCATCAGCAGAATTTCAGATAAAATAACGTATTTTTCCCAGTGAATCAAACCTTCTGCAATCAAATTTCACTTTATAAAGCTAGTTCACGTCCATTTTAGTCATTTCTCACAAGTCACAAGCAGCATATCAAATTGATATCAAAGAGCACAAAGTTTCACTTTTGGCAAAAGACCTTCAGGTGCTTAGTCCAGTGACATATACTGACCACTAGATTATAAAAACATCCACTAAGTTGAACTATAGGTTGAAATGACTGTTCTCTAGCGCGCAAAAATATATATGCTATTGTTTGATGCGGAGTCCACAGCATGTTAACATGTATGACAAGATCAGAAAATAATAATTTACTATCTGGTCCCAAAAAACACTGGTTTTGATAACCTACTAAAGTAAGTACACAAATTTTCCCATACTATTGCCAACTTGCAACTCAAGGTATTCAAGATGAAACCTCAAAGTTTTACATGGTTCTAAAATTTTGTCCGTTCAAATAGTTGAAGGAATAACATTCAGTCAATTAACGATAGAGGTAATCAAAATAAAGTTCAGGTTTCGTAAAGCATATATCTTACTATGGCTTCATTGCATAAAGGCATACAAATTTGTCCTTTCATTTTTTTTATAATGCAGGGAACAATCATCTAGGGATCACTAACATAAAGGTTGAGAAGGTGCTGGTCAGCCATGAGGAAAGCAAGACAAAATGAAGAGTTCACTGGCTACTCTGCATCATAACACTAATTCACCAAGAACTAGGCCCAAGGATGTGCATGAAAGATCTCAGAGACAAGGAACCACTTTCACGTTTTGTACTTTCTCAGCAGACAAAACATGCTGAACTGTTGAAAGTTTTGAGTAAACAAACAAACCAGTGTTTTGTGACAAAACTACAGCAGGATTAGTAATGACTACCAATTTACAGCAGCATCCAATTGCAGCAACCACACTAACAAAATAGTAGCATACTAGCATTGTGACTCATGAATCATGAATCTGATACATCTCACTCATTTTGTAAACTAGATAGCACTGGGTGACAGCACCCTCTCAGTGTGAGTTCGACCTTTTCAGTGTGGCAGGGACTCGTTGTTTTGAGTGTTCTAAAACGAACTACTTGGCCACATAAAACCGTCACCAGTTAGGCTGCGTAATCACTACCAGGGTGGTGGCTAAATGAATAAATCAGCTTCACATCAATTCATCTTCCACATAGTTTCACGCAATGCAAGCACAAAACATCAGACACTCCCTCCCCTTCCTACACAGCCGACACTCATTCCAATGGCCACTACAAGATCCCTAGATTCAACGCCACAGCTGAAACAAATACAACGATTCCACGGGAGCCCACGGGAGAATAAGATCCTCGAAGCGGAAGGGCGGTTAAAAGCTTTACCTTCTTGATGGAGGGGTCGAGCCACTCGTACCAGCGTGCCTTGCACTGCTTGGCGGACTTGCGGACGAGCAGCGACGAGATGCGCGCCCACTGGTTCTTGCCGTACTTCATGACGGCGACCTTGAGGATCTCGTCCTCCGTGTTCTTCCACACGCCGCCCTTGATCATGATCCTCATCTTGCCTCCCCTGCTCCGGCTCGGCCCCGCCGCTAGCTTCTCCCTCCCCCGCTAAGGGGAGAGGGGACGAGGGCGAAGGCGGCCGCGGCCGCGGCGGCTCCGGCGAGGCCTGGGGTCCCGCCCGATCCCGAGGCGGAGGGTCCCTGGGGTTTAGGGTTTGGAGAGGTGAGCGGCGGCTGCTCGTGGTGGGAGGGAGGGGAGATGGGGAGACGGTGCGACGAGGAGAAAATTGGTATTTGATGCCTGTCGAAGGTGGGCTTCGCTGAAATATCCCGTTTGGAGTGGGCTTCGCTCAAAAGGTTACATCAAAGAGAACCAAACTGCCGAGAAGGACTCTGGGGATTTTCTAATTTTTTTTATATCATTGGAGTCAACATGAACATGGGATATTACTCTTTTGCCCCTGACCAGCTTGAGATCCGTTTTGTTGGACGGGGCTCTGTTCTCTCGTAGTCTCGTTCGTGCGCTCGCAACAAAGGAGAAAGGGAGTTGAGGGCCGCCGCTTGCTGCGCCGGCGCCGACCGCTCCGACCGCCCCGTCCTCGCCCGGCGCGGCAGCGCCCCGGCCCGTCCCTGTCTCCGCCTCCGGCGCGCGTGTCCGGCCCCGGATTTGGGCCTGCAGCGCCGCGCTCGTCCTGCCGGATTTGGGCCCGCAGCTCCGGCGTGGTGGCGCTTCTGCACGCGGGCGGCGGCCATGGCGCGTTGAACTCATTTCGATCTTGAGGTGTGTACTCAGATTTGCTTTGATTTTGTGCATTTGATTCAATTTGCCAGGACCTATGAATCCGACCGCTGTGCTCATTAACCCTAGAGTTTGGAGGCCCATGGAATTCAACTGGCTTGAACTACTTTCTTCAGATATATCTGATCCAGAAAACATCTCTGTGTCTGCAAGGTGGGTAACATGCAATAGATTACTATAGTAGCAGATAACTTGAGTAGTTCCACATAAAATTTATGGAAATTAGACATCTAACTTCATTTTACTTATCAAATATTTTATCCAGGCTCGATGGGGAGCCTGAGCCTAGTTTAGCTGTCGTGAGTCCTCTTTGCTGATGGTGGTGGTGGTAGTGGTGGTGATAATACTTTCCAAAATGCGGAACACCCACACCAAGGACAGCTTGTTGATTGGGATACACTGCAGATTGTTGAGAGGCAAGATGAAGAAGAGGGAAGGATGGAACTCATTGATGAAGACCAGATGTATGTGCTTTTGGGTTTAAGGGATGAGGATGATAAGGCCGAGCAGGCTGCTAAGGAGGCTGTCGCAGCAGCTAGTGCTGATGGTGATAAAGGAAAAGCTCCTGCTATGGAAGATACACATGGTGCCGCCATTCCTGTTGATGATGACATACCAGGGGAGAGGATGATCTTATATGACCCAAACAAGCCTAGCATGGATCTGGGTACCGTTTACCCGTCCATGGAGGAGTTTAGGTTGGCAGTAAGACAGTTTGCGATAAATGAGGAATTTGAATTAAAAATTGTTAAAACATGCCCCAAAAATATGTTGCTGACTGTAGAGTTGAAGGATGCCCATGGCATCTTATTGGGAACAGACAGCCAGATCGGAAGACTATAATGGTATTTATTTACTGATTACAATGTGCTTATTGTTTAGTTATGAGTTATGAGCTGTTGTTAATTGTTTTCATTTGGTTATTGGTTGCAGGTGACAACTTTGATTGCTGGACACAATTGTACATCCAGTGCAAGGAGGCGGACTACTACACCTACAAGTGCTTGGGTAGCTTCAAAGGCTGTTGTCATCCTTAGAAAACATACAAATATGGGACCTAAAGAGTTGAGGGACAAGCTACAAGATGACCATAAATGTGTAATTCATTATGACACAGTTTGCAAGGGAAGACAAATAGCTCTGAAAAAGTTATATGGCAGCTGGGAGGACAGCTTTCAGATGTTGTTTAATTGGAAGGCTGAGGTCATGAAGAGGTCACCTGGTAGTGTCATCGAGATTGGCATTCAACAGGTAGATGAAAACGTGTATTTCCATAGGTTCTTTTGTGCATTGGGGCCTTGCATAGAGGGTTTCCGAAATGGATGCAGGCCATATCTCAGCATAGATTCAACAGCACTCAATGGTAGGTGGAATGGACATTTAGCTGCAGCCACTGCTATAGATGGCCATAACTGGATGTATCCAGTTGCCTTTGGATTCATAGATGGTGAAACAACAGATAATTGGACTTGGTTCATGACACAGTTACATAATGCTTTAGGTGATATTCCTGTACTTGCTATTTGCACAGATGCATGCAAAGGCCTTGAAAAGGCAGTTAAGGATGTGTTTCCTAATGCTGAACAAAGAGAATGCTTTAGACATCTAATGCAGAATTTTATAAAGAGGTGGGGTGGGGATGCTTACTCAAAAATGTATCCTGCAGCAAGAGCGTACAGAGTTCAAGTGTTTCAGTATTTCTTCAATTCTGTTGTAGAGTCTTCCACTGAAATATTGCAGTGGCTGTACGATCATCATAAGTTAAAGTGGATGAGGAGTGCCTTTGACCCTGCTATCAAATGTGATTATGTTACCAACAATCTTGCCGAATGTTTTAATAATTGGATTAAAGATTGGAAGGACCTTCCTGTTGTTGAGCTTGCAGACAAGATTAGAGAGATGATAATGATTTTGTGGAACAAGAGGAGAAGGATTGCAGAAAAGCTTCATGGGAAAATACTACCCGCTGTCCTGCATCAACTAAAAATGAAGACAAGAGGATTAGGACACTTGTATGTTGTGAAGGCTGATAGTTTGGTTGCTGAGGTATGGGACAGCACCACAACTCATAATAGGCATGTTGTGAAGCCATATTTGAATGAGTGCACATGTCTCGAGTGGCAACACACTGGTAAGCCTTGTCAGCATGCTTTAGCTTTGATTACGGCACAACAAGCTTTGGATGTGAAATTGGAGGATTTTGTGCATGAGTACTACTCAGTTCAGAGATTCAAAAATGCATACTATACAATAATTGAGCCATTGCCTGACCGGACGCATTGGCCAAATGTGGATTTGCCTTTTGTGGTTGGAGCACCACTAGATAAAAAGACTGCAGGAAGGTACAGAAAACTGAGGATCAAAGGCTTCCTAGAGGGTGGAGGCAGCAAAGGAAAAAGGGATGCCAAGGAGACTGCCAAGGAGGTTGACAAGGAGGCTACTAATGAGGCAGACAAGGAGGCTGACAAATTTAAAAAGAAGATGATTAGAGGCAAAAGAAGGTGCAACGGATGTGGAGAGTTGGGTCACGGTGAAACTAGCTACAAGTGCCGACTTAATGGCACAAAGAAAAGGCAAGTACACAATACATCTCTTTAATTCATTGCTGTGCCAAACTAGCTACAACCATTTTAATTGATTTTGCAGGAAGAGAAAGCCAAGAAAGAACACCACCAAGTATGGTGACAAAGCTAAAGTACCAAGCCAGAAAAAGCAAAAGACCAAGACAAATATAGATGACAATGGTGCAGCCCCAAATGTACATGAAAATGAAGCAAATATAGATGACAATGGTGCAGCCCCAAATGCCCAGGAAAACATTGTTGCTGTCCGAAGTCCATCAAAGCCAACTAAAGAGTCAATAATGCAAGCCAGCCCCCACAGGCTGACTAGAAGGTTAGGAATACTATCAATTTATTGATGTTGTGTTGATGTAATTAAAAGCTGAAATATGTCTGACAATATCACTTTTGCAGTCGACTTGCTATGCTAATGGGAGAAGGTGGAGGTGAGCAGGCAACCATGCAAAATTCACCCCCCAAGAGATCACCAGCAAAAAAGCTGATTCCAAGGAAGTTGAAGACCAAGTGAAATGAGAACTAAAAATATTTGGGCATTCACTGTGCATGTATCTTTTTCGTATGTTCTTGTTCACATATTGTCTATGTGAGATGTGAATTGAACAAGTAGTCTATGTTCTTCAATGACAATTTGCACCTATATCAAATTCCAGGTTTCCAATCAATCAGAAAAATTGGCTTTGTGAGGACAGGGATTTGCGGCTAGCATCTGGAGGTGTCCAGGATGCCGCTTGGCCTTTCTTTCTTTTTTTTTACAACACCTGTACGTCCAAACGGGAAAAAATAACGTTAAGAAGGGATCCGATCGGTTACAAACTGGGCAGGGGCAAAGTAGTAATGTTGTATGCTCATGTTGACTCAACCTGTGTAAATAAAGTTACAAAATCCCTATAGTCCTTTCTAGCAGTTTGATCCCATTTGATAAGCCCTTTCCAGCGAAGCCCACTCTAAAGGGTACATTTCGGCGAAGCCCACTTGTGAGAGGTATCAAATACCAATTTCCTCGTGCGACGAGCGGCCGGCGCATTTCGCTTACCGTTATGGTAAAAGAAAAAAAACTGTTCATCATTGTTTTATTTAAAAAAATTTGTCCATAGAATTATGAAACCATCTACAAAAGAAAAAATTATCCCTGAACGGTTTAATATTGTGTTTGGGAGATGGAATAGTCTGATTATTTATTTGGTTGCAAATACATCTGTGGATCACTCTATGAGAATGTACCCACCATAATGTGGAATCTAACTGCAGATCACTCTATCGTCTCTTCTGTTTCACTCTACAAGCCCAAGCGTCCAATCCACTCAGTCATTGCTCCCTTCTATTCTCTCCTTTTCTTTTTCTACCCTGCCAACCGAGCTTTCTTCTGCCATGGTCCATCCTCCTTTCCACCTTTGTGAAATGCTCAGTGTTTGGCACGGTGCATTTTCACTCAACAATATATCTCTGAAAGTCAAACAACTCATTTGTGAAGGAGAACATTCATCAGCTACTTTGCTAGCTCAGAGATCGGCCTCCATTCATCAGATTTAGCCTTAAGAAATTGAATGTCTCAACTTGTCCTGTACAGAGACGGTGCTTGTTTATAGCAGTGATAACTTAATGATCATGAGATGTTCTCAAACACCATTCTTTTTGTGGAACATGTTAGCGAACATCTTGAATAGCCATAAATGTCAGCCAAGAGGGCTCCAAAGAGGCATAGAGTGGCGGAGTTAGGGTTTAGGGTTCAACATCGGCGACAGGTATACTAAAAAACAAGCTCGTAAAAGAGATGGACGATTTCACATGTCTCTTGTTGGATGTGCTGCCAAAGATAGTGGGGGTACATTCTCATAAGAGTAAAATGCACTGGGGGTCCTTAAACTAGTGAGGGTGTGTCAAGTAGGTCCACGAACTCCGAAAATACAGATTCGGCCCTCTAATCTAATTAAGTGTGTCACTGGAGGTCCAAAACCCCTTTGACCGGGTCTGACCGCCTATGTGGCCCGCCACGTCGGTCCTACATGGACTTGGCGGGAGTTTTGGCGCCCAATCTCATATACAGTATTACTGTGTACCCCTTGGAAGAATATTATATGTATGTTGACCCCTAATGCAAAAAAAACAAAAAAAACCTTCTCTGTTTCCCCTCTCCTCCCTATCCTCTTCCTCACTCTCTCCTCCCGTGCTAGGTGCTGCCGCCCTCACCCCTCTCCAGATCCGCGCCATGGCTTCGCAATCGAGTGCATCGGCACCCGATCCGCGGCTATCGGAGGAGCTCCCACTCATTACTTGCACGGAGTGCGGCCGTAAGAAGGTGATGCGGCTGAAATCGCGGCAGGAATGGAGCTTCGGGCAAATGTTCTACTGTTGCCCAATGCACAAGGTGAGTTAGGGTTTGAGATGAGATGTGGTTTTTAGATAAGGTGTGACCTCCTCTCTTCCTGTTTTTGTGCTATGTTGTAGCGTGATGGAACCGGCTGTCCATTTTGGTTTTGGGAAGAAGACTATGTGGAGCACTTGAAGAAGATTGGGATTCTGAATGGTGGAGAATGGAGTCGGAAGGGCAATATCAAGGATGATGATGAGAAGATGATGCTTGGAAATGGTGGAACATCAAGGAAGGAAGAAGACAGTAGTGTAGAAGTAGTTAGGCTCTTGAGGTCAATATGTATGCTATGTTATTGCATCTTGGTAGTGCAAGTTGTCATGTTGTTTGTTCATTTGCTAAAGAGGTGAACTGAGAATGAAATCTATGGTACTGAACAGCTTAGTGTTTTGCCAAGTATGTAATGGGAAGATATGATATGCAGTTCAGTTTATGTTTGTCACTTTTCACTTGGTGAACATGGTCAGATAACATGATGCAATTAAAGGAGGACAAATGAGCCAACAAATTAGAGAAAATGAGCATAGATAACTTGAAAACCATTCATGATAGTGCTTTGACAGTACCATCCACAGAACCAGCACAAAATAATTTGGTTTCTCATACAGTCTAGAGAACCATCCACAGAACCAGCACTAAATAATTACACAAAGTCTAGAGAACCATCCATCCACAGAAGCAGAACAAGTTTTGTTGGGTTGCATGAATCACCAACACTACCACAAAAGGAATTACAAAAGAACCATCCATGCACAGAAGTAGAACATGCTTGTCACTTGACAGCTGCCTTCTTATTGGACTTCTTTTTCTTGGCTTGATTCTGCTTGTCTCCACCATGTGCTCCTTGTTTTGTGGTCTTCTTCTTCTTTGTTGTAGCCTGCTTTCCAGCTTTAGTTGCAGTTGTCATTGGTACTCCAGGTCTGTCAGTGGGTCTGTTTGACACAACAAACTCAGCATCTGGTAGATGTCCCAGGTTTTGAACAAGTCGGCTAGGAATGGATCCCTAACAAGTAATCAAAGTTAGAGCAGTGTTTTTATGGAATGTTAATGAGCTCTGAATTTAGGTTGAAATTACCTTATTTGTCATCTGGCTCAGCATTGTTATACTCATTTGTGACAAAAGCTGAGAGCTTCCTTGTGGCACAGATGCATCATTGTAGAACTCATATGAATCTTGGGCCTCAAAACTGGGTTGGGCTGCATCATCGGCCTGGAGTGAATGCTTTCTTTTGGGTTGCTGCTTGGGCCTCAAACCTAGCTTCTTCAACTCACATGTAGCCTGGTTGTGCTGGTCTGGCTGACAATACATACAATGCATGACCACACCATGTTTTGTCATTTTAGGCCCATTTTTGCCATGAACTTCATAGGTGTAACACCCCGAGTGTCTGCACAGTAATTAAATAGGTGGCTGCACAGTATTTGTGTATGTTTGCTATGCATCTTGTGCTTAAAATGCTTAAAAAAGATCTTTTTGTAATTATGAAAGGTTATATGTGTAATTATGATTTTATGCAAGGTCCTTTATATAGTTATTTATGAATATAACTTTTGTGGAGGGTGTTTTTGTAAAATTTCAGTGCATTTAATGCTTGGTAGCCATTTTTGCTTGTAAGTCTACTTTTGTTATGAAATTGCTTTGAAAAAGACAAATTTCCTAGAATTCAAATTCCTTTCTATGTTTTTAATTTTAGCTCTTGTATCTTTGGTCAAATAAATTTTTGCATAACATCAAAGTTGTAGATCTTGAAAAGTTGAAATTCTTTCATGTTGGGCACTTTTCCATTTGAGCTTTGGTTTAAAAGTTATCGCTGGTTTACAGTTTAGTCCCTGGAACTTTTGGAAATTGCAAAATCGCCCTTATCCCCTTCTTCCCCCTCCCTGCTCTGTTCCGCGCCGCCGCCCACCGACAGCGCCGCCGCCGACGCCCTTCCCGGCCATTCCGGTCATTAATCCGCCGTGCGCTGGCACCCACGCGTCGCGGACGACCTCCTCCACCGCCCTCTAGCCTCGCGCTGGAGCTCCTCGGCCGTGCCACGCACCCCCGCCGCTTCCAGAACCACCCCGGCGGCCGCCACCGCGACGCCGCCGTGGAGAGCCCAAACCAGAGGCCCAGCTCTCGATCTTTCGCACGCCTGAGCACTACAAGAACCCCAGGAGTCGATTTCACTCGCTCCTTTGCTCTCTCTCCTCGCTCCCACACCGCAGAACACCGCCGCCGCCCCGCTGGAACGCCGGCGAGCTCACCCCACCGCGGAGCCGCCACAGCAGGCCCGCTCCACCCCTACAGCCCCCACCGTTAACCGCACTCGCCCTCGCGCAACTCCCAGGCCATTTCCCCTCACCCGAACCCCACCGGAGTCACCCCGCCGCCGTGCTCCGAGCCCGCAAGCCGCCGCTCGCCGTCGACACCCCATCTCCGACCACCCTAGCCTCGATTCCAAGCACCCAGATGTGCGCCTTGAACCCGTGAAGCTCCCACACCCCTCTACCCTCGCCGCCGGTGAGCCCCTCGCCGGGAAACCGCCGGTCAAACCCGCGCTCCCCCTCTGACCCGACCCGAGGACCTCGGTGTTTGAATTTGAAAAACCCCAGGGGGTTATCTGCGTAGTCAGTGACTCATAGGAATAGTACCCGCAGGGACTTGTTTGTAATAGTTTGCTGTGATCTTTGAAATTCAATATCAATTCATAGAAAATTCGTTAATTAGCACATCTTGATGTTTTGGAATCCTCTTGAAGAGCTCTATGCAGTAGAACCATAATATATTAGGCTTTAGTTGCAAGTTTTTGTTGTAGATTTTGATTTGTGCTACTAGGTATATAAATACTAGTTCTTTAATCTTTTTCTTATCTGATGCTTGAAAGCTGGTATTGCTATGAAATTTTTGTGGTAGTTTACTCTTGTTACACTAGCTTTTCTATAAAAATTTCAAGATCAGTTCTCTTGTGTAGCTATTTATTTGATTTAATCCTTGTTTAGTAGACTTTAATTATGGTAAATAGTTTCTGTTCTTGATAAATCCTGAAATTATTCCTGAGTGTACATCTGGAGTAACTTAGATTGTCTAGGAAGTTTGAGCCTCAGTTCAAAGCTAGAACAGTAGTTAAAATTGAATCTTGCTAAACTGATGTCTGTTTTGTTTATTTTCTCAGAATTAATTCTGTGTAGATAAAATCATGAAAAATTCACAGTAGCTAGAAAATACATGTGTAGATCTCCTGTTAAATTTTGAGCTTCTGTTTTGCTCTAGTTTGACCTGTATAATTCAAGCTTGTGCTATGTGTTGCCTGCATGAATGATTTGTTGTGATTAAATGACTACATGTCTTGGCATGATCTTTACAGGGTTGATTGCTTTGTTCATGTTCTGTTTAGTGTAATTTTGGTAGAATTTATTACTATTTGTAATCTGAGTTGTTGATTTATTTGCAAACCATGACTTAATTGTATAGGAAATCACCCCCACTTGTTTAGGAAGTTAATCAACTTCTTTTGTGCTGTTGATCATGATGCCTTGTGTAGTTAAATTTGGTATTTAACTACTCTATAAACGATTGCCCAGGTGTGTATTTATAATGTTGTTCTTGCATTGCATATAGACACGACTGCCTTATCGGACGGGACGTACGAGCTGATCCCGGAGTCTGACGGAGGTGATCTCGAAGCTCAAGTAAACACTGCTGAACTAACTGAAGCCCCGGACCAAAGTTCAAAAGAGCCTAGAGCTGAAATAGTTAGCAACTACCGAGAAGGCAAGCCCCGGACATAACCTATACTTCAAATTATTATCACTACTGTTATTTACTTGTGCATTTACAGTTCATAGGATTTGAATTGGAAATCTAGATGCATGATCCTAGGAACCTATGTACTGAACACTAGACCTGAGTTCAAATAATTGCTAAGCTTATAGGACCGGTAAAAGTCGAGTGATTGCCTGTCACTCGCGAGCTTTATAGGAATTGTCTGTTTACTTTCTGTTATCAATATAAGGACGACGGACGGGGTTGTGATCGATATCATGACCTTATGTGAGACCCCGTCTGTGTTGATAAACTTGCTAAGGTCGCGGTGTGTGGTAGTGCTAGTTAAGTTTTTGAACGTACTAGCCACATGCCGTAAATATGGTACGCGGCAAGCCTAGTAGCCGATTGGACCGGGGAGTGGATATACCTTTCACTCTCTCAGTAGGGATAGGTTTTATTTTATGTTGCGCAACACTACGACTTCAAGGGACAAGGTTCGGCCTTGGAGCCCTGTAGTCGGGGAGAGTGACCATATCCACAAGCCGGAAAGAAAGGTCAACGGTTGTTTGGGAATGACCCGACGGTGTTCCAGACGTGTGTGCTAGGTTATCCTTGCAAGGTTGAATTTCGATTCAGAATCATCCGCCTCTCATGATGAAACGAGACTGCTTGATCTCTTTGCCACACAGAGTAAGAAGAGCAACAATATTTTAATCAATCTTGATGTTTGCTTAGATTTCTACCATGATTGGATAGTAGTTGTTTACATAGAATGGTTAATCAACTAGAATCTTGAAAGCTAAAACTTGAAAGTAAGGACATACTCTTTATTGCTTTTCAGCAAAAGGAAAACCAGAGCCTCACAAAACCATGCATAGTCTAGCTAAGGTGGGCTATTTATACCCATTGACGGTTAAGTCTTGCTGAGTATTAGAATACTCAGCCTTGCTGTTGAAACTCTTTTTCAGGTATGAGTTTTGAGGATCAGATCGCTAGCTTGACCTATCCTTGCTCGTTGCCTCCTGGCTGGTCCGTAGAGTGGGATACGTCTTCGGGCGGCAATGACTTTGACGAGTGATACCATGCTTGGGCTAGCCTGGTATCCTTTGGCGACGTGTTATAGCCGTCGTGTTTTACCTTCCGCTTTCTAAACTCTAAACTTAAGTTATGGCTTGTATAACTGTTTTACGTAAGTTGGTTTTGTAATAATGTTTTGAACTGGTTTGTAATCATTACTATGCCTGTGTTGTAAAATTTTGGTTGTAATATCTCTGGACTCGCCTTCGTGCAGGGTATGCTTGTTCGATCCGAGAATCGGTGGTTGTATCGGGACGTTACCCGACAGACCAAAAATTGTTCCGTTTGAAGTGCGTTTGAGCAATGTTGCCTTTATGGTGATGGCCTACGCACTTGAGCCGGGATAATTTAGGCGGTTCTGCCACAGCTGGTATCAGAGCTGCAAGCGTACACCAGAGGTGTTGGAATCATAAAGATCGCTTTTCGTGTAAAATTTACCAATAAGGTGTTTCTGAAAAACTATGTTGGAATCGTTAAGAGATGTGCATAGAACGTAAAGTCCTAGGGAATTTATGGGAATTACTAGGTGGTTATTTGTGTATGGTTTATGTTATCTGACTTCCAGCACCTTACATTTTGTTAAACCATACTCACAAGCAATCCTTAATTACTGTAACGACGCACCTACGTGAGGTAAGATGGTAAGGATCCTCAGTCAGCTGAGGGAGTCTGACCTTCCCATCGGTGATGTGAGCCGAACGCTGCCCTCAAGCAGTGGCTTACTTGAGGTGCTTCCAATATACCGACTATTAGTTGACTATATTGGAAGTAAAGTGTGCTCAGTCAGCTGAGGGAGTCTGACCTTCCCGTCGGTGATGCGAACCGAACGCTGCGCTCAAGCAGTGGCCTACTTGAGCTGCTGCCAATATACCGATCTCGGTCGATTATATTGGGAGTAAAGGAACTTGTGAATACGCCTCTGAGTAGCGTATGTTAACGTTGGCCATACGGCGGAAATTGTATGGCTGCTGCTTCTATAGTGAGCGGTAATGTTTGGGGACGCTTTCATGAGTGCTGGCATGAAAGGTTCAATGATAATTATATATATATATGTTCTGTCAATCTTATGCAGGTACGCTAACCACGATTCGATAAGCTAAGAACGGTTAGAATGTATCGACTAGCTATATAGGGAGAGCCGTATTTATGTATGCCACCGTGCTAACCACGTAAGCCCAACGATAGTTGGCAATTGTTTATCTTGTGAGGAACGAATAGGATGTGCATGCATATTTGGTTGATGTTCTAATTGATTCCTAGTCTTTGAAGTGGTTACACGAGCTTTTTAAGAAATTTCTAGTATGAATCCTTATAAGGTAAGTGTTAGTGTGCTTAAAACATGAGTGAGTGAAATTATGATTTTAGTAGCATACTTGTTAAATGCTTAGGTTTCCTTGGATGAAAAAAATAGGGTTTTGAGTCATGCCTTCATCCTAAGCCCTATCTTGTTGTTATAAGGATCTTTTCATACCTTAGAATCTCAAATGATGAACCAGTACCGATTGTGGTTTGTTATTTTCTGAGTTAGGAACCATATCATCTTTTGATTTAAAATCGTATTTGTTTTTCCGCAGTCTTCTTAAAGTTTTATTTGAGAAGTCTTGAGATAATCACATTACTCACATTTGAATCCTTTTTGATTCAGATGGCGACTTGTTCCCAGGTCTTTTGGGATGAGGAGGGAAATGCTCATACTGACTGTCTGTACTGGGAGGGTTTTCCGAGGATTCTTTGGGATTCACTTTGTATCTTCCACTACTCAGATCCACCCCAGTACACGGGACGCCAGTTTTCTGAGGATGGAATTAAGAAGAACAGAGTTACAATGACCATTCCTCAGCACCCCACCTTGGAGTGGCCACCGATTGAGATTGAGGTGATTGGGTACCGTCTTGTGGATGCTTTTGAGAAAGCAGCTCTCAACGCTATCACCACTTTTTGTGAGCACCATCCCGAGGAGGTAGCTGCATACCCTATTGGTTTGTTTCCAGCAGTCAGTACTGGAAATGCAGAGTGGCTGTTTAGGGTCACACATTTTGGGCACTTGATTGGAGATGTAGCGGATGAGACTATTGAGGCAGTAGTCAGATATATGAATGCTCAGTCTCACTACCAGATACTCCAGCAGCGACACATGGACCAGGTGATAGACTTGGCCCAGAGTTTTCAGCGAGGCCTTCGTTTGAGGGATACTCAGATTCAGGGACTTCAGGATGCCGTTGCTGGGAGGGATCTGGCCATTGCACAGTTTGAGCATCAGGCTATGGAGCATGGTGCTGAGATAGAGCAGCGCAACATAGTTATTGGTTTTCTTTAGGGGCAGGTGAATGAACTTCAAGCAGATTGGGTTGATGCTTTAGCACATGTTGGTATGCTCCAGGAGCAACTCGATGCTCCAGCTGAGCCTGCAGCAGCAGAGGAGGACCCCCGAGGAAATTGAGGGAGTTTCTGATCTAGATTCAGAGCACGCACTTGCTGAGCCTAACCCTCAGCCGGACGACTCTTCTTCCGGCAGTGCCTCTTCTGTGGGCAACCTCGACGACTTCTAGGCATCTTAGACTTGTCCTAGATAGTTGTGTTCTCTTGTTGTAGTATATGTATATAGGGAAGATGTTATTGTAAAATAGCCCTAGAGAGGAGTACCACTTGTTGTATTATATGTGGTAAGGGTGCGCGATGTTAGGATGTAACAAAAATGCTACTTTGAATGTAATATAAGTAGCAACTACCAGTTTGGAAATCAGGATCTTCCGGCTTACCAAATCTCTTTATTTGTGCATTTTCACGCCGTTTGATGAATACTAAAGATGTTGCAAAGTTTGTGGCATGTGTGCTCATCAATTGTTAGCCTGTTGAATCTGTGAGACTAAATTTTAGTCCAATCCCTTCTATGATCTCTGTTGTTTAGCAACATAGCACATAGCGATGAAGAGCGAATTGATAGACTATTTTCTTTACCCTTTTGCTCTCAGCATTGAGTCTCTATACGATGGAGCATGAAGATATCTAACAGCTGACTAGTTTTGATTTTGTGGGTTGCACAGTTATGTGTTGTGCATATTGTGCTACACCGCATTTAGTTAAATTTTGCTGATTTTGTTTTATCCAATGTATGATCATTGCACGTACCATTGATTCTGGAAGCGAGAAATATTTATCTAATGGATGTCTTCCATAATTACAGATGGTTGGTCATACTCGCGGAACACTTGATGGCTTCGGTTGTGAAGCTGGCAGTGGATCTCAGCAACCACCGCCACCCCCGTCGAATCTGGCCGAGTTAATGGCCATGCAAACAGAGTTGCTTCGCCAGCTAGTCCAAGGGCAACAAAATCAGCCACGCCAACAGTATGGAGGAAGGGAGGCACAACCAGCGGGTTACCAGGAATTCTTTGGTACCCAACCTCCACTTTTCAGCAAAGCTGATGACCCACTGGACGCCGATGCTTGGCTCCGTACAATCAATTCCAAGTTTGCTTTGTTAGCAGTACCGTGTGTTGATGCAAACAAGGCCCCCTTTGCCGCCCAACAGCTTCGTGGTCCTGCACGAATATGGTGGGATAATTATTGTTCAATGCAGCCTGCTGAACATATCATATCTTGGGAGGAATTCAGAACTGCCTTCAGATCACATCATATTCCTGAGGGACTAATTGAAAGAAAATTGAATGAGTTCTTGGCTCTAGATCAGGGAACCCGCACTGTTTTACAATATGCACAAACCTTCAATCATCTGTGCCAGTATGCGGGCCATCATGCTGATAATGATGCCAAGAAATGTGATCGTTTCTGTCGTGGCCTCAATACCAAGCTCAAGGAACGTTTAAACTTGGTTCAGCCCAATACCTATAATGAGCTGGTTAATATGGCCATTACACAAGAGGACTGTATTGCTGCACATCGTGCTGAGAAGAAGCGGAAGGCACCAACGGGACCCTCGAGTGCCCAGCCACCGAGGTATCGTCTGGTGCAAAACACTCCACCCAGACCTCCACCGAGAAATGCCCCAGTGGGCAGGCTTGTCTTTAGGCCGCCTCAGCAGCAAGGAGGATTCAGACCTCCAGTGCCGCAGCAACAGCAACAGCAACAGCAACAGCAACAGCAGCAGCAACAGCAGCAATTTGGTCCAAGGCCAAATGTCCCACAATTCAATAGTGGGAATGGTAATAATCGATGCTTCAACTGTGGCAGTACTTCTCACTTTGCCAAGAATTGTCCGCAGCCCAGAAGAAATAATCCAGGGCAAAACTCCAACCAGGACAACAACAAAGGCAAGGGCAAGAGGCAAATGGTGCAAGTCCGGCAAGGGCGAGTTAACTACACCACTCTTGCAGACCTTCCCGAGGGAGCACCAGTAATGACGGGTACTTTCTCTATCCACAATAAACCCACAGTCATATTATTTGATTCTGGTGCAACGCATAGTTTTATAAGTGCCAAATTTGGAGCAAGGGTAGGATTGGACTTTTGTCATACTAAAGGATCTTTTATGATAACAACTCCTGGTGGGAAGATAGCTTCCAATCAAATCACTAGACATGTGCCAATTAAGCTGGGTACTAAATTGATCAAGACAGATTTGATCTTAATGAATTTAGAAGGCATGGATGTTATTCTGGGCATGGATTGGATGACTAAACATAAAGTACTGTTAGATATCTCTTCCCGAGCTATTGAGATAGATTCACCACATCAAGGAGCCACCATACTCTATCTACCACAACGAGAGTGCTTTAACTCTTGTGCCTATGCAGCAAAAGAAATTAAACTTGAAGATATCCCTGTTGTGTGGGAGTATGCGGATGTATTTCCAGATGATTTGCCTGGAATGCCCCCTGATAGAGACATCGAGTTTGTTATCGAACTTCAACCCGGTACCGCCCCTATATCTAAGAGGTCGTACCGAATGCCTCCAAATGAGTTAGCAGAATTAAAAGTCCAACTCCAAGACCTTCTTGACAAAGGCTTTATACGTCCAAGTTCTTCACCCTGGGGATGTCCAGCCCTGTTTGTGAAGAAGAAAGACAATAGTTTGAGGCTATGTGTTGATTATCGACCACTCAATGCAGTCACTATTAAAAATAAGTATCCTCTTCCCCGCATTGATATTCTGTTTGATCAGTTAGCTGGAGCTAAGGTTTTCTCTAAGATTGATCTTCGTTCTGGCTACCATCAAATAAAGATCAGGCCTTGTGATATTCCAAAGACTGCTTTCTCTACCAGATATGGACTATATGAATATCTGGTTATGTCTTTTGGCCTTACCAACGCCCCAGCATATTTTATGTACTTGATGAATTCAGTCTTCATGCCGGAGCTGGATAAATTCGTCGTGGTATTCATTGACGATATTTTGATCTACTCCAAGAATGAAGAAGATCATGCTGAACATTTGCGTATCGTTCTTCAACGATTACGAGATCATCATCTTTATGCCAAAATCTCCAAGTGTGAATTTTGGTTAGACAGTGTGAAATTCTTAGGCCACACTATCTCCAGTGATGGTATATCTGTTGATCCAACTAAAGTGCAAGAAGTGATGGATTGGGAATCTCCTATTTCAGTTCATCAAATTCGCAGTTTTCTTGGTTTAGCTGGATATTATCGTCGGTTCATTACTGATTTCTCCAGAATAGCCAAGCCTATGACGGAGTTATTGAAGAAGGGAGTGAAGTTTGGTTGGAATGATAAGTGTGAAGAAGCTTTCCAAACCCTCAAAGCACGTTTAACTACTGCTCCAGTATTGGCTACACCGGACAGTACCAAACCTTTTGATGTCTATTGTGATGCTTCGGGTACGGGACTTGGTTGTGTGCTTATGCAGGATAATCGGGTTATTGCCTATGCATCAAGAGCTCTCCGGAATCATGAGAAGAATTATCCAACCCATGATCTGGAGTTAGCAGCTGTCATTCACGCTCTTAAGATTTGGAGACATCATCTTATGGGGACTCACTGTAATATTTACACTGACCATAAGAGCCTAAAATATATCTTCACTCAAGCTGATCTCAACATGAGACAGAGACGCTGGCTAGAGTTGATAAAGGATTATGATCTAGAAGTGCATTATCATCCAGGAAAGGCTAATGTGGTTGCGGATGCACTCAGCCGCAAGTCACAATGCCAGTGTCTATCTGTAGTACCATTCAATGAGACTCTATGCCAGGAAATGATGAAGTTAAACCTAGAAATGGTACCTCAAGGAAGTTTGAACCATATATCCCTTGAGCCTACACTTCATGATAGCATCATCATGGGTCAATTACATGATGAGGGTATCAAGATCATCAAGGAAAAGTTATCACAAGGAGAAACAAAGTATAAATGTTTCCGAGTGGATCATAGAGGAGTTCTATGGTTCGAATCTCGACTGGTTGTACCTAAGGATCATCAGCTTAGAAAGCAAATCCTTGATGAAGCACATCTATCGAAGTTTTCGATTCATCCCGGTGGTACCAAGATGTACCACGATCTCAAACAAAATTTCTGGTGGACTCGAATGAAAAGAGAGATCGCCAGATATGTTTCTGAGTGTGATGTCTGTCAAAGAGTTAAAGCTAGTCATTTGAAAGTAGCTGGTACTCTCCAACCTTTATCTATTCCATCCTGGAAATGGGAGGATATCAGTATGGATTTTATCATTGGTCTACCCACTACTCCTCATAAGCATGATTCTGTTTGGGTAATCATTGATAGACTCACCAAGACTGCTCATTTTATTCCAGTACACACCACTTATTCTGCCAAGAGGTACGCAGAGATTTATCGCGATCAGATTGTTCGTTTACATGGAATTCCAAAGACGATTATTTCTGATCGTGGGCCTCAATTTATTGCACGTTTCTGGGAGCAGATGCAAGAATCCCTTGGAACAAAATTGATTCGTAGTTCAGCTTATCATCCACAAACAGATGGGCAAACTGAACGCATCAATCAAATCCTTGAAGACATGTTGAGGGCATGTACTATTCAATATGGCAAGAACTGGGTTAAATGCCTAGCACTGGCAGAGTTTTCATATAATAACAGTTATCAATCCAGCTTGCAAATGGCACCATTTGAAGCATTATACGGTCGAAGGTGTCGAACTCTTTTGAATTGGTCACAAGCTGGAGAACGCAAAATTTTTGGGCCAGATTTAGTCTCTGAGGCAGAGGAGAAAGTCAAAGTTATCCAGACTAATCTTAAAGCAGCCCAATCAAGACAGAAAAGTTATGCAGATAAAAGAAGAGATCCTTTACAGTTCGCGGTAGGGAATTTCGTATATCTGCGAGTATCTCCTACTAAAGGTGTTCAACGCTTCGGAATCAAATGGAAATTAGCACCCCGATACATCGGACCATTTGAAATCATCGAAACTTGTGGACCCGTTGCCTACCGACTTCGTCTTCCATCTCAGTTAGCTACCATTCATGATGTTTTCCATGTATCACAACTCCGGAAGTGCACCAGGGTACCTACTGAGATCCTTGAACCACAGGATATCGAGATTGAATCCGATCTATCTTATAAGGAGTATCCAATCAAGATTCTTGATACAAAAGAAAGAAGTACCAGAAGGGAGAAAGTTAAAATGTACAAAATCCAATGGAATCGGCGTACTATAGAAGAAGCTACTTGGGAGACTGAAAATTTTCTCCAAAGAAACTTTCCCGACTTTCTTAGAATCAATCCAGGTACCAAGTCTTTGCATCCTTTTCTTCTTTTAATCTCGGGGCGAGATTCCTTTTAGGGGGGAAGGCAGTAACACCCCGAGTGTCTGCACAGTAATTAAATAGGTGTCTGCACAGTAATTAAATAGGTGGCTGCACAGTATTTGTGTATGTTTGCTATGCATCTTGTGCTTGAAATGCTTAAAAAGGATCTTTTTGTAATTATGAAAGGTTATATGTGTAATTATGATTTTATGCAAGGTCCTTTATATAGTTATTTATGAATATAACTTTTGTGGAGGGTGTTTTTGTAAAATTTCAGTGCATTTAATGCTTGGTAGCCATTTTTGCTTGTAAGTCTACTTTTGTTATGAAATTGCTTTGAAAAAGACAAATTTCCTAGAATTCAAATTCCTTTCTGTGTTTTTAATTTTAGCTCTTGTATCTTTGGTCAAATAAATTTTTACACAACATCAAAGTTGTAGATCTTGAAAAGTTGAATAACTTTCATGTGGGGCACTTTTCCATTTGAGCTTTGGTTTAAAAGTTATCGCTGGTTTACAGTTTAGTCCCTGGAACTTTTGGAAATTGCAAAATCGCCCTTATCCCCTTCTTCCCCCTCCCTGCTCTGTTCTGCGCCGCCGCCCACCGACAGCGCCGCCGCCGACGCCCTTCCCGGCCATTCCGGCCATTAATCCGCCGTGCGCTGGCACCCACGCGTCGCGGACGACCTCCTCCACCGCCCTCTAGCCTCGCGCTGGAGCTCCTCGGCCGTGCCACGCACCCCCGCCGCTTCCAGAACCACCCCGGCGGCCGCCACCGCGACGCCGCCGTGGAGAGCCCAAACCAGAGGCCCAGCTCTCGATCTTTCGCGCGCCTGAGCACTACAAGAACCCCAGGAGTCGATTTCACTCGCTCCTTTGCTCTCTCCTCGCTCCCACACCGCAGGACACCGCCGCCGCCCCGCTGGAACGCCGGCGAGCTCACCCCGCCGCGGAGCCGCCACAGCAGGCCCGCTCCACCCCTACAGCCCCCACCGTTAACCGCACCTCGCCCTCGCGCAACTCCCAGGCCATTTCCCCTCACCCGAACCCCACCGGAGTCACCCCGCCGCCGTGCTCCGAGCCCGCAAGCCGCCGCTCGCCGTTGACACCCCATCTCCGACCACCCTAGCCTCGATTCCAAGCACCCAGATGTGCGCCTTGAACCCGTGAAGCTCCCACACCCCTCTACCCTCGCCGCCGGTGAGCCCCTCGCCGGGAAACCGCCGGTCAAACCCGCGCTCCCCCTCTGACCCGACCCGAGGACCTCGGTGTTTGAATTTGAAAAACCCCAGGGGGTTATCTGCGTAGTCAGTGACTCATAGGAATAGTACCCGCAGGGACTTGTTTGTAATAGTTTGCTGTGATCTTTGAAATTCAATATCAATTCATAGAAAATTCGTAAATTAGCACATCTTGATGTTTTGGAATCCTCTTGAAGATCTCTATGCAGTAGAACCATAATATATTAGGCTTTAGTTGCAAGTTTTTGTTGTAGATTTTGATTTGTGCTACTAGGTATATAAATACTAGTTCTTTAATCTTTTTCTTATCTGATGCTTGAAAGCTGGTATTGCTATGAAATTTTTGTGGTAGTTTAATCTTGTTACACTAGATTTTCTATAAAAATTTAATGATCAGTTCTCTTGTGTAGCTATTTATTTGATTTAATCCTTGTTTAGTAGACTTTAATTATGGTAAATAGTTTCTGTTCTTGATAAATCCTGAAATTATTCCTGAGTGTACATCTGGAGTAACTTAGCTTGTCTAGGAAGTTTGAGCCTCAGTTCAAAGCTAGAACAGGAGTTAAAATTGAATCTTGCTAAACTGATGTCTGTTTTGTTTATTTTCTCAGAATTAATTCTGTGTACATAAAATCATGAAAAATTCACAGTAGCTAGAACATACATGTGTAGATCTCCTGTTAAATTTTGAGCTTCTGTTTTGCTCTAGTTTGACCTGTATAATTCAAGCTTGTGCTATGTGTTGCCTGCATGAATGATTTGTTGTGATTAAATGACTACATGTCTTGGCATGATCTTTACAGGGTTGATTGCTTTGTTCATGTTCTGTTTAGTGTAATTTTGGTAGAATTTATTACTATTTGTAATCTGAGTTGTTGATTTATTTGCAAACCATGACTTAATTGTATAGGAAATCACCCCCACTTGTTTAGGAAGTTAATCAACTTCTTTTGTGCTGTTGATCATGATGCCTTGTGTAGTTAAATTTGGTATTTAACTACTCTATAAACGATTGCCCAGGTGTGTATTTATAATGTTGTTCTTGCATTGCATATAGACACGACTGCCTTATCGGACGGGACGTACGAGCTGATCCCGGAGTCTGACGGAGGTGATCTCGAAGCTCAAGTAAACACTGCTGAACTAACTGAAGCCCCGGACCAAAGTTCGGAAGAGCCTAGAGCTGAAATAGTTAGCAACTACCGAGAAGGCAAGCCCTGGACATAACCTATACTTCAAATTATTATCACTACTATTATTTACTTGTGCATTTACAGTTCATAGGATTTAAATTGGAAATCTAGATGCATGATCCTAGGAACCTATGTACTGAACACTAGACCTGAGTTCGAATAATTGCTAAGCTTATAGGACCGGTAAAAGTCGAGTGATTGCCTGTCACTCGCGAGCTTTATAGGAATTGTCTGTTTACTTTCTGTTATCAATATAAGGACGACGGACGGGGTTGTAATCGATATCATGACCTTATGTGAGACCCCGTCTGTGTTGATAAACTTGCTAAGGTCGCGGTGTGTGGTAGTGCTGGTTAAGTTTTTGAACGTACTAGCCACATGCCGTAAATATGGTACGCGGCAAGCCTAGTAGCCGATTGGACCGGGGAGTGGATATACCTTTCACTCTCTCAGTAGGGATAGGTTTTATTTTATGTTGCGCAACACTACGACTTCAAGGGACAAGGTTCGGCCTTGGAGCCCTGTAGTCGGGGAGAGTGACCCTATCCACAAGCCGGAAAGAAAGGTCAACGGTTGTTTGGGAATGGCCCGACAGTGTTCCAGACGTGTGTGCTAGGTTATCCTTGCAAGGTTGAATTTCGATTCAGAATCGTCCGCCTCTCACGATGAAATGAGACTGCTTGATCTCTTTGCCACACAGAGTAAGAAGAGCAACAATATTTTAATCAATCTTGATGTTTGCTTAGATTTCTACCATGATTGGATAGTAGTTGTTTACATAGAATGGTTAATCAACTAGAATCTTGAAAGCTAAAACTTGAAAGTAAGGACATACTCTTTATTGCTTTTCAGCAAAAGGAAAACCAGAGCCTCACAAAACCATGCATAGTCTAGCTAAGGTGGGCTATTTATACCCGTTGACGGTTAAGTCTTGCTGAGTATTAGAATACTCAGCCTTGCTGTTGAAACCCTTTTTCAGGTATGAGTTTTGAGGATCAGATCGCTAGCTTGACCTATCCTTGCTCGTTGCCTCCTGGCTGGTCCGTAGAGCGGGATACGTCTTCGGCCGGCAATGACTTTGACGAGTGATACCATGCTTGGGCTAGCCTGGTATCCTTTGGCGACGTGTTATAGCCGTCGTGTTTTACCTTTCGCTTTCTAAACTCTAAACTTAAGTTATGGCTTGTATAACTGTTTTACGTAAGTTGGTTTTGTAATAATGTTTTGAACTGGTTTGTAATCATTACTATGCCTGTGTTGTAAAATTTTGGTTGTAATATCTCTGGACTCGCCTTCGTGCGGGGTATGCTTGTTCGATCCGAGAATCGGTGGTTGTATCGGGACGTTACCCGACAGACCAAAAATTGTTCCGTTTGAAGTGCGTTTGAGCAATGTTGCCTTTATGGTGATGGCCTATGCACTTGAGCCGGGATAATTTAGGCGGTTCTGCCACAATAGGGTTGCTTCCTCCTAGACTTCTTGGGCCTGCCTACCTTCTTCTCATATACAGGGGGTCCTACTTGTGGCCCATTCACATGCTCCCATTCCCTTTGATCTCTGCATGGCCATATGTTAAATTCATATGCTTTGTTGAAACTATCAACAGAATAGCATGCAGGAACAACAGATTCAGCAGGAATCCTCTCATGCCTTAAGGCAGCTATAACATGATTACAAGGGATCCCTGTCAAGTCCCACCTTCAATAGTCACAATGCTTGGTGGCCAACTCGACAATGTACTAATTATCTCTCTCATTCACTTGGAAAACACCATGGCCTGCTGGCAAAGCATAACACAAGTTGGCCCATTCAGATCTCCTTAGAATCTTCTTTCTAATCTTTGGGCCTTG
The DNA here is from genome assembly GCF_016808335.1 of Panicum virgatum. Taxonomy (NCBI): domain Eukaryota; kingdom Viridiplantae; phylum Streptophyta; class Magnoliopsida; order Poales; family Poaceae; genus Panicum; species Panicum virgatum. Next base: position 54,631,856 of record NC_053147.1, read on the forward strand.
GAACTTGTCCTCATTCTGCTTGTTCACAATTCTGGTCATGAGCTGACACTTGATCTTCTCAAACATGCTCAGTATTGGTAGCTCCCTTGCTTCTAGGATATATTTGTTGAACACCTCACGAGTGTTGTTTAGTAAGAGATCACACTTAGGGTACTCTGAGAAAAAAGCTTTTCACCCATGTGTTTGGAGGCATTTTCTCTAACCAATCATATGCATCTTTGTTCAGTGTCTTCATGTGCTCCATGTTGTTGTTCCATTCCATGACAGTAGTAGATCTTGCACAAATCCAGAGCTGATTCTTCAATATCTCACCTTTGAAATGCTGCTGAAAATTGGAGTACAAATGTCTCACACAGAACCTGTGTTCTGCATCTAGAAACACTTGTTCCACTGCTGGGATTAGACCATGTAAATATGATACAAATCAGTATAGCTATAAATTAAGCATGGTCCATGGATAAGTGTTCTGAATTAAACATGATACAAATCAGTACAGCTATAAATTAAGCAAGGATAAATCAGCACAAATATTGATATACTTACTTTTTGTTTGTCAGTCATTATGGTCCATGGATAAGTGTTCTGAATTCCAAGATCATCCTTTAGTGTGTTCAGGAACCATTTCCATGATTCCTTGCACTCCACCTCAACCACTGCTATTGCAATAGGATATATGCAGTCATTAGGATCTATCCCTACAGCAGTCAATAAAATGCCTCCAGTCTTGGTCTTCATGTGGCACCCATCTAAGCAAATGAATGGCCTATAAGCACTCAAGAAGCCTCTCTTGCAAGCATCCAATGAAAAAGTAGCAAGTGCTGAACACATTGTCAACTACTTCCAAATAGAATGATGTGCTAGGGTTGTTTTTTCTCAACTCCTTACCATAATCCCACAAATGGTTGTACTGTTCTTCCTCATCTCCATGAACCTTTTTTAGTGTAATCCTCCTAGCTCTTGCCAACTTGCTCCTAGAAGGGGTAAGGTTCCATTCCCTCTGCACAACCTTAGCAAAGTTGGACAAACTCAACTTGTCATCACTCCTGAAGACCTCAATGTACTTGTCTGCTAGCCATTTAGAAGTGCACCTCTTTAGAACCCACTCTTTCTGACAGTTGTCCTCACCCTGGTATGTTTTCACCAAGACGCCTTTAGCCCTACTATCATGTGAAGCATACAATTTCCATGGGCGTCCTTCAGCATAGTGGGCCCCAATCCTTGTTCTGTCATTCCTTGGCATCTTAATCTCAACCCTGTTCTTCAAACTGTACTCTGTAATTGTCTTTCTCAGAACCTCAACTGAAGGAAAAAACCATTCCAACTTTAAACACTAGATTGCTTAAATCCTCTGGCATGAATGACCTGAACCTCATCCTCACTTCTCCTTCACCATCAGAGTCTGGAAGGTCCAAGCACTCCTCATCTGTGGACAAATCATCACAATCTGCACTTCTCATCTTTTGACTACCAAGCTTCTGCCTTTTAGATGTACCTTCATGTGCCACTTCTTCATCCACATTGTCAGCAAATAAGTCATCATCCCCATCCTCCATGTCATACTCACTATCCACAAAGTCTGAATCTTCTGAATCATCAGATGTGCCATCATTCATACTCTCCATGTCTTGATCATTCACTCTGCTGGTGCTCTGAATATCACTATAAAACGCAGGCAGCTTCTCATTAACTTTCTTTGGCACATATTGCACTTTCTGTGGACTAAGAACCTTGGGCACCTCTGAAACTGGGTTCACTGTAATATCATCGAAGTCTAGGCCTGCAATATTGTCATCATGATCAAAATACACCACTAAGTTCTTCACTCTGTCAACCACTGACACCATCACACGCATGTCTGAATCAATACTAATGACCCTAAGTCCTTCTGCAAGTTCCTTCCCGGGTAACAACCAGTAAATCCTCAGCCTTTCAGTCTTGTCAAACCCAAGTTCCTCGACAAAATCATCAAACCACAATGGTGACCATGTGTCGGCATCACAGAAATCGTACCAAGAAACCTTGCCATCTATATAACTCCTTAGTTGCCCACTTCCAATAAAGAACCCTCCATGGTGAACCTCTACCGTGAACTCGTCAGAACCAGCACCTATAGTACAAGGTATGCCACAAGAATCAAAATTCAGAACCCCGACATTCCACCCTAAATCCAAAACTGATACTGTAACCCTAACAATCCATAAACAATCCACAAAATACTCTCTCTTTCCATACAAAACAAGGTCTAATCAAACAAATCCATCACCTAAACCTAGCAATCTCAAACATTGGGGCTAGAATCGACTCACCGTACTCGGGCGCAGGCTCCGCTTTTCCACGCAATCGAGGAGCCATCCTAGGCCTTTCGTTGCCACGACTGGGCTAGCTCTGCTCCCTTTCAATCTCCGAGGTGAACTTCAGCCGTCGCTTCTCTCCAACCCCCGACGATCGCCGGAGCCCTAATCGCCGCCCTTCCGCCTCGTCGACGACGACGGAAGACGAACGGGCGGGGTGGACGAATGCTAATTGAAACATCGAGGGAGGGCTCATTTGCATATATTCCCCGCTCCGTCAACTGTTGTGTCTAAGTAGGATCGACGTGGCGGGCCACGTAGGCAATCAGACCCGGTTAAAAAGGTTTTGGACCTCTAGTGACACACTTAATTAGATTAGGGGGCCGAATCTACATTTTCGGAGTTCGTAGACCTACTTGACACACCCTCATTAGTTTAAGGACCCTCAGTGCATTTTACTCCTCTCATAAACTCTAGAAATCCATCCATGTATCGATGACGATTTACACATTTATATGCCAAAAAATATCTGCACCTTACAAAATTTTTGTGCACATGTTTGCTTCCTATCAGGAAGTAATAAGGTCTGATGCAGGCGTCGAAGCTCACAAAAGGGTAATCATTCGCACATTGCTTCAAAAACCTCACAAAAAGGATTATTGCTCCCATAATCTTAACTCTAATGACAGCACAAACACACGTCGCGAAATCAATCCAACCGCAGCATGCAAGCTAGCTAGTATGCTACAATGAAAACAAAATCAGACAGGTACTCAGCTCTGCTCTTACAGAGCAAATAAAAACCACTGACCATGTACTACCACGACAAGATCCACTCAAAGGCGTAAAACACCATCAAGACCAACATCCATCATCTAAGGCAACTCAAGCAGATTATGCAAACGACTTGGCAAATCATTGGTGCAGAGAAAACAGGTACAGCTTTGATGACAACAGAAGTCGAAACGCAACTTGAATAAACATCTCAAAACATAGCAGCTAGGTATAGGCTAATAACACTGCAAGATAAAACGATAACCATCCGTGATGCCCAGTCAGCACAAGGGGCTGAGCATCAGGCCACACAGCTAAGAGCTCAAGATACCAACATGTTTATGACAACTAGATAATATTATATCAGGTAACGGCTACTGGTTCATCCTCACTCCTCATCCTCATCACCGCCGTCGCCGCCACCACCACTTGCCTTCTTCTGGTTCTTCCTCTTCACCCTGCCTGGGGGGCCTCCGCCGAACGGGCTTGACAGTGAAAAGTCAATGTGCTTCTCAGACTCCACCCTCACCATGAATGATGGGACATTGACAATTTGCCTGCCAACCCTGCAAGCAGGTTCCAAAGAACATAAATTCATCAATCGATTTTTTGCAATGTCTGGAGAACTGCATTCACAAATAACGAAAAATGTCTGGACTAGACATGTTGTGCAATTTTAATCAAATCATCAATTCAAATGTCAGGAATAGCTTAACAAAATTCCATTGCTGCACGGCATAACAATTAAGGACTATTAAAGACAAGGCAACACATCCAGGGCACAGCCAACCTATAATGTTGATAGATACACAGTAATTAAAATCCATCGGTATCTAGTATTCATACAAGCACATATGGAGGCAAGCAGGAATAAAAGATCAAAGGAGAGAAAGGGGCATGCAAGTTATAGCTTTTTGTTTTCAGTCAATAACCAATTAACCAAGAATCAAACTAGACACCAATTAACCTAGAATCAAACTAGGTGGTATGTTCACATTTCAAAAGTATGAAAACAGTCGATGGTACTCTCTACACCCTATTAAAACAAAAAAGGGGCTTCAGAGAATATTTATTGCATCAAAAGGGTTCTCAGAAGACCGTTGTGAGATTACTTGCATATTCTCATCATTAGACCCATGCTTAACAATGTCCAGCACCCAAAGTTCAGATCAACAAACCAGGACTTCGGACAACTTCATAACTAGAAGCCACAAAAGCATACCTGATGTGGCGTTGCTTGATCAAGACACGAGCATGGTGGATGGACTTGGCCATGCCAGCCTTGAAGACAAGAGTCTGAAGGCGCCTTGCCAGGAAGTTCTCAGCAGTGAGGGCAAGGACGTAATCAAGCTTGTTCTGACCCTCAGCAAGCAGCCCATAGCGGTTCATGCGGCGGAGCAGTGCCTCACCCTCAAAGATACGGCGGGGGTTCTTCTCATCAAGTGTGAGCAAGTGCCTTGCAGCATTACGGATCCTGCTCAGAGCATACTGGACCCTCCACAGCTCACGCTTGCACCTCAGCCCGTACTCACCGACGAGCTTCAGCTCAGCATCAAGACGCTCCTTCTCATAAGGACGCCTTGGCTTCTTGAATGTCTTACCATCTGCAAAAAGAAATGTTTAAATATATAATACCAAGCTGAGGATATTAATGGGACAGCATAGTAAATCTTATGGAGAAAAGACTCACATCAGCCCATAGCCTACTAGTATTGGACTATTGTAATAAACCCTATATACCAAGCATGGTAGGAAAAAAGCATATACAAGCAACATATGCAAACAGCAAGTTCCATGAACTAAACAAAAGTGCTCAATTATACCAATCAGATACAAAGCAGCAACTACAATCCAAATCAATTAGGCCAATGGTATCAGTCCCAAGTAGTCGGGTACACAAAACGCTTCCAAACTCCTAAACCTATTGGGCCAGAATACTATCATCTTTCAACGAATTTCCATATGGAGCACCTTGGAGAAAGCTTGCTGAACAACAAACTTTAAACTAAACTGTCACCCCATAAAACACAGCTATCCAAGAAAATCATTCACAAACGAGACTACACACCTTCTCAATAGCCCGAAGGCTAATTCCACCAAGCAACAAAGTCGACTACAGGCGCACCAGACTCAGACCAGAGATGGTTTGTAAAGCCAAAGATCACTTCGCACGAATCAGAACCAGATCAGCGCCCTACACCCACCAGATCGATAGACACGCTAAATCCTCTGACGAACTCACCCTACCCAACCGCGACCGCCTATCAGCCCTAGCAGCGAAGGAAGCACCGAGAGCACGCCACGCTAAGCCTACGCGCCCCCGCTCGCCGCCAGATCACGGCGTCCCCGCCGCAACGAGACGGAGGACTAGAGCAACCGGAACGGAGAGCAACGAGCAGAGAGGTGGGGGAGGAGGGGATCTCCGCCGCGGGCTTACAGTTGCGGTAGAAGCTGACGTGCACCATGGCTGGTGCTCCGCTCCCTTCCTCGCGCCCTGGCCGTCGCCTCCTCTTCTCCCTCCTCCGCCGCCGCCGCCGCCGTTCTGTGGTGGGAGTCGCTGGGAGTGGTGTGAGGTCGCGGAAGAGCTTTTTATAGGCGACCCCCAAAACCCTAGTGGGCCGAGCAAGCTACGTGACGCTATGGGCTCAATGGGCCGGGCCCGATTGGCAGCGCACGGCCTGCTGGATTCTGACTTGACGGCCTGGATGATGGTCCCTGCCGGCCTGGCGGCCTGCCCGTCGCTCGCTAATCTCGAGGCAAGACCGACTCGGTAATCAGGCAGGTCAGTGTCACTAGCTGCAAATGTCTGTTCCTCAAATTAAAAAAAAAGTCTCATGAACTTGTCGAGGTGTTATTTGCTCATCGTACTTGTAATTCCTGTACTCATGTTCACTCGCTGTAGTCTCTGTTGGGAACCGGATCGTACCATTGTTTAACTTGGTATACCCTCCACAGTTCTGATGAATGGAACACGAGCCTTAAGGTCATGAAAAAAAAACTTAAGTGTTTTGAGAGAGCAGGGTGCCAATTTCAGCAGAAAATATATCACAGAAGTCACAAAACTAGGTGTCCTTTGAAATTGATCAGAAAAATGCTATTTCGCTTTGCACAGTACACAATCTGTTTATCATCCGATCCGTACATGTATGCACATTCAGATTCAGTCATTTGACTAAACGGAAGCTGGACCATCCACCGGGGCGCTCCCCAATTCAGTACTCTTACGATAAATGCCATGACGAAGAAGAACAACAACAAAGTTCATTGTTACGGCCCTTTCGGTGGGAGCTGAATTGGTGGGAAAGTGGGCAATTGAAAAGGAAGGAGCATGGGGGCGACCATAGAGTTCGATGATAGCCCATTGGAAGCTCAAATTACCTTAAACTGCAAATCCCTGAACCCGTACTGCCTGGTGCTATCAAGATTCGTCAAGCATCATCATTGCGCCTATCCTTGATGCTGGAAGCCTCCATGTACCTCTGCTCTGCAGACACAGGAGTACAGGACCAACCGTTCGTGATCAGAGTTTCGGAGTGTGGATTAGAGAAGCTGTCACTAAGGTACTCAAACTGCCCTGGCACGGCATCAGGCGATGGAAATTCATTCAGATTGGGTGCTCAACAGATGGCAAAGGTATTTGATTGTCCATGCCACTGATGCCGATCATGTCAGAGGAGGTAGAGCTGATGCCAAATTTGGATTTCTATGCTGCATCTCCCCTTTGAATGCCACAAGTTCCTGCAAAGAGAAGAACAGATATGTAACTCCATATTTTGAAAATGACTGAAGAACCATGTTCTCAACACATTTTTGAATTTTGGCTTTTAAATTTCAATTGCAGCATTGCTTGCCACAGGAGACAACAACAGTCCATTGACAGTTCCTTCCCCAAACTGTAACATCTATTCCATATCCTTCCCCCTATGTGGTAACTGTTGATGACTAAGCATTGTTCAACCTGTTCGGCTGGACATGTTTGGCTGGGCTGGAGGAGGGGCTGGAGCAGCCAAAACAGCCAACCAGCTGCGGCGGGAGCGGACGGAGCGCTGGATTGAGCAGCAGCGAGTGGCTGGGCGTGGCCAGCTGTTCGGCTGGAGCAGCCAAAAGCGGCCCAGCCCAGCCACTTACGATCAACCGAACAGGCTGGTTGTTTTCAATCTAGTAACATCAAATTGTCAACCTATAAATGTTTTCATATATTGATAGTCAAGGTTAAAAAAATGTTTGACCGGCAGAAATCCTAAAATGGCATGTATTTGAACCACAGGGAATACTTTTTAAGAGCATTCTATTCCTGTTTTTTAAGCCCTCCACTTTTATTATCTCTCTTCATATATGCTTCTTTGATTCCCTATTCTTTAGCAAAATAACAAAGCTATTTTTTTAGCAAGATGCAAAGGAGCAATAAGGACTAGGATGTTCCAAAGGTAAAACAGCAAGAAAAATGTTCGAGGACACAAAAGGTAAAGGAAAGTTACCAGAAAACTCTGAAGTCTGAACATGTCCAGCCTCAAGAGACTGAACTCAAGCAACAAATCATGTTTCTTTTGCCAATTTTTCTTCTATATAGCTTCTCCATAGTTGTGTCAAGATCAAACCATAAATTTTAAGAACTGCATCAATCTTTTCTTAAGCAAAGATCCACAGCTCTTCATGTCATCTCTACTAGAGATTCAACAATATTCATCCGCGTGAGAGCAGTTAAGAATGAATGGAATCCTGCATCATGAAACATACACAACATAAATAGGTTCTGAATGTCTGCTATTCAATTTATCAATCTATCTACAATGTTTTAATGGCACGAGCAATAAAATCTTTTCTGCAGTGCAGCATTACTTCTGACAGTATTTATAATATTGTTTGTGTAAAAATAGGCAGTTCTGACATAAATTAGATCATAGTACCATACCTTGACTGGGGCTATGTCATTTTTGTGTTATGGATTCTGGGCAGTACATCTTTCACGTACACATCGCTGTGTATTCAATCATTGTGAAATGAAATAATCCTTGATATCACCCTAAAAAGCAACACAAACTTTAAGCCGGTTGAAGATACAGATGCTCAAGGATACTGTAAATCTCATCAGAATTAGGGTGGCTCAAGTCCCTCATTAAGAACTCATGAACAACTCTGTCCACTTCAACCCAGCTGCACCCTGCCGTTTTGTCAATACCCTTCCCTCTCATCGATTGCCTCACGGTTTCAACAAAGTCCCATTGCTGGCCACGAGCCAATGTGTTCGCAAGGAGTATATAGGTTCCAGGATTCCTTGGTTCAATTGTAATGAGTTCTCTCGCTGCGATCTTACCAACTTCTACTTGGCAATGTTTTCTACATGCATTGAGCAAGGCTCCCCAGATTCCTGCATGTGGTTTCATTGGCATTGTCTGCACCAAGAAGTATGCTTCTTCAATGAGCCCAGCTCGGCCATATAGATCCACCATGCAAGCATAGTGATCCAGGGATTGCTCAATTGCATAATTTGTCCTCATGGAGTCAAAGTAGTGCTTTCCATCATGAACAAGTCCGGCATGAGCACAAGCTGATAAGACGCCAAGAAAAGTAATGGAATCTGGATGTAACCCTTCCAAAACCATCTCATTGAAGAGATGAAGTGCCTCTCTGCCATGTCCATGGTGTGCAAGAGCAGTGATCATCACATTGTAAGACACTGTATCCTTAAGAGATGTCTCAACAAACAGCGAATGAGCTTGGCTGACGCTACCGCATTTGGCATACATGTCAACCAACGAATTCAGCACGTGGCAGTTCATTTCGATGTAGCCTTTTTTCAAAAACCCATGAACCTGTCTTGCAACTGACAAAGAACCAAGCTGCGCACAAGCGGACATCAGCACAGCCATAGTCGCAGCATCAGGTTGGAACCCTGCAAGGCGCATCCGATTGAACACCCGGACTGCATCAACCCACGAACCCTCCTCCGAGCAAGCAGAAATCATCATGTTCCAGCTATTCACACTCCTCTCCGGCATCTCTTCAAACAAACCCCTGGCGGCACCAGTCTCCCCCTGCCACAGGTAACCCGTCATCATCGTGTTCCAAGAGATCGGGTCCCTCTCTGCCATCCCGTCGAACACCTCCCAAGCAGCCGCCACGTCCCCAGCCCTGACGTAGCACGCCACCATGGTGTTCCCGACCACCACGTTCCTCGCAGGAATTTCGTCGAACACCCTCCTCGCATCCGCCACCTGACCAAGGTTCCCGTACATGTCAATCAACACGGCGCCCACGTGCGCGGAGCGTCCCAGCCCTGCCTTCCCCAAGAACCCGTGCACTTGGAGCCCTTCCAGGACGGCACGCAGTGCCGAGCAGCACCTGACCACGGAGCTCGCCGTGAAGGCGTTCGGGCGCGGGTCGCCGCGCCGGAGCATGAGACGGAACAGCGCGAGCGCGTCCACGGCCGCTGACGGCGAGGAGGACGACGCGTGCTTGGCGTAGGCGGCGATGGTGGCGGTCCAGAGGTAGACGTTCCCGGAGGCGGCGCGGACGGCGCTGTCGAAGACGGCGCGGGCGTGGCGCGGGGAAGGCGACGCGGCTATGAGAGCGACGGCGGCGCGGGCGGGGAGCGGGAGGCCCCGGAGGAGGAGCTGCGCCTGGAGCTGCCTCGCCGTCGCGGGGGTCGTCGCGCGGCGGGCGAGGCCGGCCACGAGCGTGGGGAGGACGCCGGCATGCAGACGGCCGCAAGGAGGTGGCAGCGCCGCGCCGCCGGCTGCGGCACCGTGGCGCATTGGTGCCTTGCGGGGCGCTGTACGATTCCTGTGAATTGTTCTTGGTTCAATTTAAAAAAAATGATTGCAAATAACGATATTTCTTAGGCACGAACAACTTCAAAAAAAAAAGTATTTTTGATAACATTTAATTCAAGTTCATGACAGCTGCGAAACTGTACTGATGGATTTAACAACCAAGAGCGCCGGCAAAAATCGGAAACCGTGGCGATTACTACTACAATGAAAACAAAAAAAAAAGCAAAAAGGGATCCACTGATCCACATGTTTCTCCTTCTCCAGTACAATTCAATGTGGGGCCGTATATGGTACAACCGCGAGTGCAGTAACACAGTTTACAAGTAACAAGGAAAAAAAAAAAGAACACAGCAAAACAAAACAAAAAATGGCAGCAAACTATGCAACCCAACATTACAAATTTCATAAACCTGTGTAGTTGACCTGCCCTGTCTATGAATGGACTTTGAGAAATCTAATTATGATACAAGGTATTGTGCCCGTTTCTCCGTTTATGGCAGCAGCCATCCTCACCTATATCTGGTGAAATTTTGGCTCCAAGATCATGCCCTTGGAGCGCCTATGTCCAGATCCAACAGAAATGAACAACATACTTGCCTAGTATGGCTTCATCTCATACCCTAAGAACTTCCAGATGAAATGCCAGAAGTAGCGTGTATCTCCAAGGAATGCTCCGGTATGTAGGTAAGACCTGCAAGAGCAACGATCAGTTCTCAAGACTGAAAAAATTAAAAGATATATATGATGACATTATTGAGATGTTGAATGTATTTAAGACATATGGTAGTCTGAAGTCTGAACCTACTGCGTTAATATTTTTAGTTCACTTCAAGCAAGGAAGATTCCTCCCAATGTCTGACAGCTAGTAAGAAGAATCTATAGATTCACTAATCAAAATTGACAATTCTGCATCTAGCAGCTAAGGCAGCACTTATTGTCACAAGAATTACCTTTCTCCCTTGCACATTTAACTCTTTTTTTTGTCACAAGAATTACCTTTCTAATTCTCCAGTAAGAAAATTGACTGACCACTACTACTTTGCTCATTTAATTCTTTTTTTTGTCACAAGAATTACCTTTCTCCCTTGCAGTTATTTGAAGTGTATCAAGTGTAATGATCCCATGTGATAATGGAAGCAGCTCAAGTTTGACGGTGGTGCTCGAACGTGGAGGAACACACCTGTTAGCATCCACCACACAAGATATTATTCCACAATGTTTTGGAATAGAAGGAGCACAGTTGCAAGCTAACTTTTAAGTATAGAAAAAAAGGGTAAGGTTGAATACCCTAGAGGCACTGCACTTTGCAACCACAGATGAGTGCAGCCTGAAGCATTACTTATTCTATTTCCTACATTATCACTTTCTTTTGGAGACGTAGCCAGGACAGAATTCAATCTTCGAAAGGCAATTTCCTGTTTTCCCAACCCAGATCTTTTTGCTGACTCACTAACACCATCATGAGAACCATTTGGTGTAGTTGGAGCTGAGTTCAAGGATACAACTGAAGAAGAACCAGATGCTTCAGGAGCAAGGACAGTTAACGTAAGGTTTTCAGATGTCATATTAGTAGCTTCGAGGGTTAATACCTGGAAGGAAACAATATATTACTGTGGAAGTGACAAATGGAGAATTTGCATAACAATAATCGAAGAGGTACTTCTTTTAATTAAAATTGCTGCGGGGATCTCCCCCACAGTTTCGTTTCAAAAAAAGTAATCGAAGAGGTAATGCAATAACCTGCACAGGGAGTTGAGGAACTCGAGCACCCAGGCTTGGATTTCTTAAAGACAGTTCGGATGATACAGAGATCATAAGATCGCTAGCTGCAGAGGGTCGCCAGGTTGTGGCTTGCTTGAAAAAAAGTTTTGATTCTACAGAAATCAAAGGGGTGTGAATCAGAAATATCCACTACATTCCTGTTTTCAAGAATCTATTATGTTTCATCAACAGTCTACCTGTGTAATTGCAGCGATAAGATACCAATACAGCATACTGGTCACTTAGAGCAACGTAGGGAACAGCAACCTTTGGTGTAGTAGTATTTAAAGTAGCACCGGTCATCGTTGGGAGTGACAAAGCCGAAGGTGCATCACTGTTGGTCCTCCGTTCCCTTGAGGACATAGTTGCTGGCTTCAGAATAAAAGAGTGCTCCTCGCCCCTCCTATATAGATAACAAATAATGCATAGTACTTAAAACAATGCTCACATCCTTTCAAATTTATTAAAAGCAGACAACACTAAATTGAGACTCCCTTTGGTTCAGCTTTTAGCCGCTGTGGCTGCGGGCAAAAGCCACGAAGCCAACCGAAGGGGTGAGCTGCCTACCAAAGCTTCTAACAAAAGCAGCTTTTCGGTAGTTCAATTCTCACAGCATGTAGCACCCCTGCTTTCACTGGCTGTGGAGTCGAGATTTTCATCGAGATTACCCGCCTACCACTCGTTATGCGTACCACTTCGCCAAAAAAGAAAACACCGCGCATGCCTTTTCTTCCTCGTCATTCTTCCCAGCAGCGGCGCCCCTCCCCACTCCGGCCCCCTCCTCTCCTCCTGGTGGCACCCCTCCTCTCCCGTCGGAGCTCGCGGCCATGTCGACTCCGCAGGGCATGGCAAAAAGGCGGAGGCCACCAGCGCGACGAGGCAGGTGAGGATCGGCGCAGGAGCTCCGGCGACGCCACCATCAAAGCCGCTCCGATCCTACTCCCTTTTCTCCCTCTCTCATCCCCTTCTTCTTTCTCCAGCCAAGAAGAAATCCGAGCTGGGCAGTCACCATCCGCCGGGAAAATCCACAACAACTCCCCAACTCCCTCCTCTGCCACTTCTTGACGAGCTCCGGCCACCACACGGGCAGGAATTGAGGATCCCGCGGTCGCCATTGGAGGGGTCGCAGCAGGCCGGCGCGGAGGGGAGGACCGCGGTGGCCGGCGCCGAGCGGCGGGGCTGCGGTGCTTCGGCGCCGAGGGGCAGGTCTCCGGCCGGCGTGGTGGGGAGGAGCTCCTCCGGCGTGCGTGAGGAGAGGGGGGTGCGGGAGTGAGATCCGAGAGAAAGACGATGCTGATGAGTGGGGTCCACTCGTCAATGAGAGGGAGAATCGAGTGGGTGGACTGTGACTGACATGTGGGGTCCACCCGTAAGTGTTTCCAAAAAAAGCCACGGCTGTTTCACCAAACAGCTTTCAGCTTTCTCACAGCTCATAGCCTACAACAACTTTTCCCACAGCCACAGCTTACAACAGCTTTTCTCATAGCCACAGCTCAACCAAACACACCCTGGGAAAGGGAAACAACTATAGAACTTGGTACATTCCAGTATTCAAGATTCAAGAAACCAAGATTCTAGAGAGAAATAAATTTCTTATTGATGAAATCATGCTGTTCTTCAACTCTACATAAAGCAGCACTAGCAGATAGGTCATCAGCAGAATTAACGAGAAAAGTTGCATATACCTGAGTGCTAGATTTGGCAAGCTGTGACCATGCCCAACCTCAATACTAGCAATTGGTAATGACAAAGGAGCACCTCCTTTGGATGCCTCCTCAAATACGATAGTAATTGCATCAATGAATACAACAATATCTTTCGCATGAGTAGGAGCAATGTTCTGCAGTAGAAATTCATGATATAAGCTTATTTTCGAAAATTTAATATACTAAATGAAAAAAGAATGTATGCTTTCATATATTCAGCGCACCTTTACTGTGACGCACAAAAGATTTTCAACGGTACATTTTGCAGCAAAAGAATGAACCTCAATTGGTTGAATGATTTCAACTTTTCTCCGCCATCTTTTTCCTGGTAGATATACGCCTTCTAGGCCACAACGTACAGAATACCTTTCAGGTTCCAAAGGAATTCCTCTAAATGAAAGCTGCCCATCATTTATGATATCAGGGGTTTTTGCAGGCTTTTCAGGCATAAATTCTTGACTTTCAGATATTGATGGTGGTCTTATGTTGTTGGGTGTCTGAACAGAAGAAGCTGAAGGCATGGAGTAGCTTCTGAAGTTAAATATTTGAGACCCAGTAGAAGAGTAAGCTTGCTTGTGTGATGCACTTGGATTGAGAGTAGGGGGCGCTAAAGAATGAGGCGGTAATGTGCGATCTAAAGGAAGCAACCAACTAAGCAGCTCCCTACATGGATCGTCATTGCTGTCTGAAAGTCCATCCACAAGATTCTCAGGCATACAGTTGCTCGATATACTTTTCTCAAACTGAAGAACTTCAAGCACAGGATCTTCCAGTTTGTTAACACCAACATTCACTTGCAAAACAACCTGCATCCTTCCAATAGAAAACATGACTGTTGAATCAGCATGCATTTAAGCAGTGAGAATTAAAATAAAATACATGGATGAACAGCTAAATGGCAACAATGTTAACTTCTTAAGTTCTTATACAAGATTATTTTTTTAGAAAAAAGTCATGCTCGTCTCTGCAAATAGCCAAATAATAAATTACTTTATTTGGTACTTGCATAGAGGATTCACATAGATTTCATAAAAATGACTTACTAATAAAGTAAGTTTCAGAAAATTACACAGTATAAGGTTACAGAAACACAAGCTACATGAATCAATTTCACAAAAGTACACTTTTATTGACATTCTATATAGCTAAAACCACCCCTTTTCAGTAAGTAAAATTGCAAAACTAAACTTCTATTGTTATATTGTATCGAAACTGAACATTTGAAGTTTTAAACTCTAATGAAAATGCAGTTTCATGACATGGTATGAAAATATATGTGCACTGCTGCAATATGAAGTGAAAATAGAAGTATACTGTTCAAAAATTGATTCTAGCAGTGTAGTTTTGTGATTTTACGGTCAATAAAAGTGCATTGCAAAACTGGCTCAAAAGTGTAGTGTGTAGTTTTGCGAAATTTATTCTGACCAAGAGCAGTTTTCTGAAATTTACTTCACAGAAGTCAATGTCATATTTAAAAGTCTTCAGGACACATCTCACTTGTAAGACCAATCATTGCTGCCAAGTTGCTAACTGGTGAAGCAGGTGCTCTTCTGGGTCCACAGTAGACACCACTTTATCATTGGGTTCCCAAAGCAATGAAATGATGAATGCCAGTTATTACATGTTTGCTCTTATTATGTGGAAAGCTATTTATACCTATCAGCATTTAGTAAAAAACCATTTAGAAGCAATGTTGCTTAAAGAAATCAAAGGGACAGGTGTAACAATTTAAATTAACATGAATATCTCGGTAGGTCCCTGATGCTTGGTTAAGCTTAGCTTGAAGTATAAAACTTGCAGTTATTTATGCAACGTCCATATTCAATGGTCATACAGTACAAGAAGTTGTAGCATATATGTCGCACGGAAATAAAAAAGGACCATTCAAAACATACCACTATGTCTCCATTCTGCAGAGAATAACACTTCACAGTATCTCGAGCGACTCCCCCAGATGTGCTACCATCGAAAATCCCTTTATCAGAAATGGTGTTGTAAATATTACTCCTTGGAGCCTTACTATTTCCCTGGCCATCTGATCGGCCGTCTGACATCTTAGTTGTGGTTGCTCTTTTTTTGGACCACAAAGGTTCATCTGACTCTGCAATCCGGACAAAAAAATTGGATTCTCTGAATCTTCGCAGCATAAGTTCTATTTGCTGTTTATGATCTTCCATCTGAAGGAGAGATTGAGTCTCCAAAATATCATGCCCTGAAGGAGAGGCATCACTATTGAGTTCAACACTCTGCATATCATTATCAACATCCTGACAGCCATTTTCTCCAGTTGTTCCATTATCATGACCATTTGCATTGACAGGACTAAATTTATCCGTGGAGTGTTGCAAAGAATTTCCATTCTTAGACATCACCGCAGCAATTCTGAAGGGGGATATAACCTGTATATCTTGCTTAGAAGATGACAGGCATGCTAGTATATGAACCTGCTCGCCTGATAACTGAACCAAGTCAATTCCAGAAAGGTTACAAGTATAAGATGCAGCGCCAGACATCTGAACCGAAGTCACAGGGAAGAGACATACCTGGAAAAAGGAAGGAACGGTCCAATGGCCGCAACTGCACCATTTCTGAAACATCATTCCAATTATCAGGTAGTGACTCTGCAAACAAATTATGGATGTTAGCAACCATCAGTAGGGATATTAAAATGCTTTTGACAGCGTGAAGAAGTCACCAATAGCACTTCAAAAAGAAAACATATAACTGGCCATAAAGCATTTAGCATGTAATTCCTGTAGCTGACTCTTCCGCATTCAACCCAACTTGTCATCAATCAAGGTGGTAAAGATTAAAATAAAGTACATCACAATGGAAGCTTCTATTAACCTCATACAGATGAAAGGAGCAAACAATTTATTTCTGATACAAAATGGGACAAGCAAGCCGAAGGCACCCAACTGTACGGAATTGTGATCCACCCTTCGTCCTCCGCGACATCAGTGTGCGTCCCCGGCAGCACCGGACCCTTGGAATCTAGGGACCCGGAACCCGCACCGGCATCCCCAGGCCCATTACTAGCGGCTCCATCCTCGCCGCGGGCGGAGGGGGGCTGGTACGAGTCCTCCGCGATGATGAGGCCCTCCAGCGTCGTGGCTGGCTTCGGCGAGGCGTCCTCTGGAATCCGCGGCAGCTCGGGCGCCGTGGGCTGCGCGGCGCTCCGGTAGAGGAAATTCATCGGTGGATGCTGCTCAAATCCCTTCCTGCGGAGCAGACGAGCAGCGGGTAAAGAGGCGAGATCTGCACCGTGCCTGCTAACCGGCGGTTCCACTGAATCTGGCGGAATTTCGTGCGAGCAAGCGAGGATCGCTGACCGGCACTGGAGGGGAAGCAGAGCAGGCCTCCCCCGGGCGGATCTCCGCTCCCGCTAGGCGGGGAGGCGCGCGGCGGCGGGGGGATCAGATCCGGCAGAGAGTGAAGGGGGGTCGGCGGCGATGGGCTCGAGCGGCCGAGCCCGACGTTCTTTCCGTCCGCGGACACAGGAGCCGCCGAGCCGGTAAACACTGACGGGTGGGGTCTCTTACGGATTTTCTTTAAGAGCATAACAAAATAAAACTTTCATAAAAAAACTGGACCATAGGAGCTGCATAAATTATTCTAATTACTTACATAATAAAAACATAGATCTATAACAACAAAAAGTTTGTACTAAACATACCATATTATACGTGCACTGTGTAGATTTATTCATGTGGAGTCCAAAAAAATTGAATTTTATGATTTTTTTTATAATTTATTATAATTTTTTAAAAATTCAGCGGAAATAAATAAAAGATAAAAGACAAAACCGCACCACTGTAGCAAAAGCAGGTTAAATATCTTGTGCAAAGGTGAGATGTTATACCTTCCGCAGTGGTGGACCAGGTTTACGTTATCACTGATACATGGTTTTATCAGTGCCCTTCGATATCGATAATCAATTGAAAATCGGTGAAATATCGCTAAAATCGACTGATAAGGAAGATCAAATTCAAATATCGATAATCAATGATTTATCATTGATAATCGATGCAAATCGGTCGATTTATCGAAAATTCGGCTGAGAAATATATTTAGCAGATGGAAAATAGAAAATTTTATAGTATTTTTATTTGGTTTGTTATGTATGGTATTTTATAAGGTAAATTATACATACATATGTAGCTTACGATAGAATTGCATTAGAAATAAACATGTACATATATTTTGTACATAAATTGAATAAACTATAGATACATATTACATATATCCATGTTATGTTATGTATAATTATGCAAACCGCACAAATAGGCATAAACCAAATGAAATTGCACATAAATACAAAAAAGTACATAGTCCATACAAACCACATTGTCCATATTAGCATAAATTGACACAAGTTTTATGCAAATTGGTAACAGACTCATATGACCACATCCATAATTCATACAGAAAGGCACTTAAAACATCCATTTTTCATAAATGACACTTTTTTATAATAATTATGTAAACCAATTAGACATAGTTTTTTTAGTATAAGCATACATATTATAGTCAATATTGAAGCCTATTGTATCCTAACCGATTTAACAACAAATCAACATTGAAGTCTTTCTTCCCACCACTAATATTTAACACTAGTCTACATTGCAAATTATCAGTATAACCATCCATTTGTAGCATAATATACAACAATATAGTAAATACCCCATGCATATTTGGTCAAGTTGGTGAAAGGAAATAGAAAATCAACCAAAATTGTTGAATATCAACTGATTTGCATTGATTATCGATGGATTTGCATCAATTATCAGGCTTTAGTATTGGAAACATTTTTTTTGTCTAAGCAAACGGTGGTTGTTTTTAATATGTGACATCATTCTAGACTATAGAGAGGCTCTAGTTTTTTATAGAATTTTTTCCACACTAGTTATAAATTTCTTTGAATTTTTGAAATTTGGATCGAAATCCATCGAAAAATCAATTGAAAATCAATATCAGTCAATATCGGTAACGGTAAATATCACTGATAATCGCGAAAATCGACCGATATTGAAAACCCTGGTGGATGCGATGCATGGCAAAAAAGGGTGCCACATGGAATCTGGAAAGTAAAAAAAAATTATCGTTGTCTATTAACTCCATGCATGCAAGAGTAAACAATTCACTAATTGTGCACCTACTGTACTAGGCTCCGGTTCTTCTCTCTCATCCAAGGTGTGCTCTCTCAGTAGTTGCTCCCGTTCCTGCTAGTGACACATGGGACGAGGGTGCGGACACTGGAGAAGGCCTTAGAAACCCAATTTTGTAGTTTAGGGGTGATGTGATCCACCATTGATACTTTGGGGGTTATATGGATTTTTCCTAACCATGCTTTTGTGTAGTACTATAATTGTGTGCACGTGAACCATCTAATGTACGCAATTTCTAAGTGATATAAGATTTTGATTATATTTTTAATAGTGGGCATGCTTCAAATACACTGAGCATCTCCAACAGTTGCTCAGTAAACATCTTCCAATAAAATGATATACCATTTTCATAGATTATTGGGAAAGATGTTTTTACAGCGCCCAATAACCTCACCACAATACAACTAATATATTGGGAGAGACAAAATTCTCCCTTTATTGAAGGGAGTTAGGGTGAAATATTGGAACAACCAAATAATTATGGGGAAAGTGAGAGGGAACTATTAGTCTATCATACATTTGCATCACGATTTTTTCGTCATTCATAACAAAGTACTCTAGTTCTGCTTGCAACAAATCAATCTTGTCCTCCTTGACTTCATTGGTCCCTTCACGAATTTCTTTCTCAATGTGTCCCAAATTTTCTTTTCAATCTGAACATTGCGGACTTTATTAAACTCTTAGGCATAAAGAGAACTTGTGATTACCCTTATAGTTTGCGCATTGCGAAAGTAGTCTTGACCTTGTTTGGCCGTGGGTACTCCATCCTTGACATGGAGTTGCACCTACAACCACAACTTTCTAAGAATGATGAAGCATGTAGAGGTGTATTTTCGTGTCACATGCCCACTTGGAATAATTTGTTACATCAGAGAGGCTTCCCCCAAGTGGACCGATTGAAATTGAGAGGAGGGGTACTGTGATGATGCGTAGTTGAGAGAAACTTGATTCATCCCAAAGAATGGATGATTTTCACTTTCTTACTTTTCGTTCATCTTCTCTTTTCTCCTCCTTTGTGCCTCCGACATCTCACCTTCATCTTCATCACTTGAACTTGGCTCTTCACTTGTTGTGGCATCATGGATGGAGGGGGGAGGAGTTGTGCAGCCAAACGGGTTTCCAGAGCTTCCCATGGGGCCAGCATCAATGGTGGCTTGAGCAGCGGTAACTTCGGCGGATTCGACACCGTCCCCACTTTTGAGGCATTGTGAAATCCTGATGGGAACAGATGGTCCGATCTTCCGTCAAGTGGGGGATGACTATCGATTTGGTGGAGATGTCACACAAACGATCCGGCTTCCAATCAATAAAATTCGAGTCCTGCAATCGCATCACTTCTCCTCTGGTTATCAACCATGCGCTGCACGATTGACTTCGCCACGAAGGCTAATCCTTGCCTGCGAATCGAAGACACAAGCAAGAACAAAGAAGAACACGCTAGAAAATTGCAGATGAATTACTGAAGCACTCAAGTTGGGGTCTCACAAACCTCTCTCTAACAAGGAAACATGACCTGAGGAATCATGTAACTGGCAAAACATGAAGGAAAAAATGGAGATCCAAGATGCATCAGTCCAGAGAGGACTGATAAGATTAAGGACTGGACATTTACAACTAGTATTCGTAGAGAAATAAAAAAGAAACGTTTTTCACATGAAAATAGAAAATAAAATTAGGAGGTTTAAAGGTTCACTGACAGGAATTTAGGCGGAAGGAGACGAAAGATGGGAGGTTCACTATGTACCACAGTTTGTTGGTTTATAGCATGGTAGAAATGCTGGAATATCTGTTGTTCTTCGACTTTTAATTCAGTTGGTTAAACAACAACCAGGTTTCCTTATCCTGAAGCCAGCGATGTGGGCTGAAGCGACAGTAAAGTCAGTTGTTGCACACCAATAATTTTCCTCAAGTGAAACAGGCTAATGTCTTATCCGAAATAGTACACTGTACTTACAACAAAATCTCCATGACAATAGAATATTAAAAATGGAAAAGACCTGCCAACATCTTAAATTGAAGTACCTAAGTAAACATCTTAACATGTCTTAAAGAAAGATAAATATCCACCTGCAAACTCAAATTACATCAAATAACATGTCTTAAATATCCTTGGATTTGGCTACAGCTGAATAGGGATAGTTGCAGTTTCTTCAGGATACATCAAACTATCATAAGTTGAGTATTGTGATGTAAAAGACTGTAATGTCCCACGTCCGAAACTTACTGTGGCTCGGCTCCTCACCCTGAACGCGCTGCATACGCAATAGCACCTCTATTACACACTTCCGTCATTGCTTTGTGTAAATAAATGGTTTACCTGGAGGTGTTATGTTGGGAGCGACATAGATTACAATGCAAGCTGATCACTGCTAGCTCTAGTGATGTAAATAATATGGATATTTCCCAACCGACCGACTGACCGAGAGGGGTCGGATAGTGATTCGGATATTATTTTTGGATATCCGGATGATTTTTCGGAAATCGGATAGGAATTCGGATCCTTTATTCGGATATCAGATTCGGATACAATATGGGCAATACCCGTCGTATATTGGATATCCGGTCGGATAATCCGGATAGGTGATTCGAATATCAAATTCGGATAATTTTATAATATATATATATATATTAGTAAAAAACTAATTTAATATCTAAAAATCTATAACTAATTCATTTCAAATCAGAAAAATATAAAATTGTTACCAAAATTTTTCTAAAAATATAATCTACCTAGTTCCACTGGTTTTACAATGTAAAATATATACATTAATATAAATTGAATTTGTCTCTAAAAGTTTATAACTAATTCATTTGAAATCAGAAAAACATAAAATTAGCACAAAAAATTTTCTAAAAATATAATCTACCTAGTTCCACTGGTTTTACAATGTAAAATATATACATTAATATAAATTGAATTTGTCTCTAAAAGTTTATAACTAATTCATTTGAAATCAGAAAAACATAAAATTAGCACAAAAAATTTTCTAAAAATATAATCTACCTATTGCCACTCTATAGAAGTTGAATCTTATTTATTCTTAGTCTAGTTTAAGAAGTAAAGTCAAACTTTAGCAATGATTCGACGTTCCATTTTAATAAAAACTCAAAATCGTATAATGATTCAAACTCTAGTAATAAATTGATATCTCCTACATATATTATGCATGTAATAAATTAGAATGTCAATGTCGTGTAGTTGAGTGCCTAAAATGGTATGTCATCTATTGTTATAATCAAGCATGATTTTAATTCAAATCTAGCCTCCAAAATAGATGAATCGATTTGAGTGCAAGTTAGAATGTCATGTAATTGAATCTCTCTCATCTATGTAATCGTTGGAAAAGTTGTTTATTAATTTGCTTCATTAAATATAATTTAATTAGAATTTGGAATCTTATGATGTTCGAGCGTTACAACATGTGCGAATGTTGTCTTTACTCGATATCCGAATAAACATCCGTGCCCGATATGATCCGCATCCGGTTCACTCCGGATTCGATACACATCTATTTGTATTCGTAACCGAAGCAATTCGAATCCGTATTTGTATCCGAGACTATCCGTGTTCGAATCTGAATCCAATAGAAAATGTGAAAACAAATACAATATCAACAATATCCGTATGTATCTGATCCGTTTACATCCCTAACTAGCTCATTAGTACCGGGCTAGAGATATACTCATTAGTACCGATGGGAACCCCCGATTTAGTACTAGCTCCCTGCCCGGTACCGCTTGATCGGTACTCAATGCGCATGTGCATTTAGTACCTGTCATGCTGCCCGTTACTAAATGGCGTGTTTACTGTTTAGCACCGGTTGGTACAAAACTGCTTGCTACGTAGGGTTGAGTCATTGAGTGTGTGTATCTCCCAAAACCCAAAAGGTACTCATTTGTCAATCTCTCCTTCCTAATTTGTGATTTCCATTATTCCATACACATAGAAATGTTAACATTTAGTTTGAGGGGTGTGTACATTTTTGAAAGGCTGCTATTGTACTGCCGTGGTCATATGCCAATTGCTCCCTGACATCGACTTGCTCTACCAATTTCCATTATTCCTAATTTGCTGTTCTTTTATCAAGGGGTGATTCGTGGGTACCTGTAGTTCATTGACATTTCTTGAGATGTACTGGATAAGCTATTACACACTAGTTATCTAGCTCTTTTATACTTTGCATCCATAAAATCACTTTTGTCATAAAAGACTAGCATGAACACCTGTGTAGAACACCGGCGATGGTTTATGTAACCGATGGACAAGATTGCACTCTCCAGAAATTCTCCTACTCTGCCTTTCAAAGTGACCAACATTTCAATGGACTGATTCACCAGAGTGCTATAGGATCCTCCAAACAAAACAGATAAAAAATTGCACTTTTGATTGTACTGACACAAATCTCATGCGTGATGTAAGAAAAAGATCTGGAATCCTTTAAAAATTGGTATACTGCCATCAGAAGAACCCAGGAACTAGTCAAAGTGGCTGGGACATTATTGGTAGCACATGAGCACAATTGTCGACAAATTACAGATAGTAATACCCCACCCCAAAATACGGTCCACATGAAATGAAAAAAAAGTTGAAATATTACAATTTCTTCCAAATTTATAATTCCTATTCCAAATGTGTGTTGCTGTGACCAGCATTACAGTACATGTTTAAAAGAGTATAAGAGGCTGATTTTTTCAAATATCCTTGTGGGTTCTCATCTTTTTGTAGGAATAGGAAGTGCTCATGCAACAAGTTTTGAAGTAAGGACTGTTACATGCCACAATCTTAGACTGAAAGCATAGAATTGGCAAAGGATTGGGCCATACAAACTTAACCATGGCATCATGGTTAAAAGAAGAAACCCGCATTTCCTTACATTATTTATATTTCAAACTGCTACTTTTGCTCAAGTTATGGAAAACACAAGATGTTTTTTTTATCATGCCCACACAATAGCAACTGTAGCTCTCATCAAATCATCGGTCAGGCTCTCAGATGATTGTGATGCCAGAAAGGTATGAGAAAACTACAATTCACATCAGTGAGTGGCTCTGGGTTACCTGCTGTTCCTTTCATCTGGAGCCACCGGGGTATGATGAATGACGGTTGTTTGCACCGGAAGTGGGGTAGTCATTGAGCACAAATCCAATACTTCCAGCATGGACGAATTCTGTCTTGTCAATATTTATAGTCTGATTTTTTCAAGGATTCCAAATCAGTGGTGTTCTTAAGAGATAAGAGAATGAAAATGGATGTGATTTTGTAGAGTCATTGTGGTCTGTTCCAATCTGGTGCCTACTCTCTTCCAGTGGAAAGAAGTACATACCTAGTTAGTAACTAGCAATTTATTTAGTAACTAAGTTCTACTCTGCACATTGAGTAAAACACGCACTCACACCAACCCCGCTTACGCTTTCATCATCGCTTTGCGTAAAAGGGTTAACCCGGGGATTGAAATGCACTTGTCATTTGGGTTTATATGTTGGTGAGACTCACTCTCAACTAGCAAGGTGGGACAGCTCCCAACACATATGTCATGCTACTCACACTCGGGTCACTAGTGAGCTCAAATTCATCCTTGTTAGGCCGGGATGTCACAAGGGTCGTCAAGTTCAAAAGAAAAGTGAGCTAATCACTTGAGTTATTGCACCTGATGTTGGAGTTGCTTTTTATTCCCTGTAGCATCTTAGGCCTATTGCATGGTAAAATACATAAAAAAAATCAACGATGAGATGTACTCCCTCTGTCCCGATTTTATTGTCGCCGGGGAAAAGGGATTCCCCTCACAGGCACGCTTTTCTAGCGACTGTTAAAGCGGGACGGAGGGAGTAATTGTTATGAACAGAATAGAGCTGAAGAGGATTACCATGCGCTGGTTCAGTGCTTGATAGAAGAAACAGAGAGCCTAAGGCCAAAAGCACCATGGCTATGCACAGTGGAGTTATCTTCATCCCCAAACACCTTTCTTTTGAAGAGGATTACCATGCACTGGTTCAGTGCTTGATAGATGAAACAGAGAGCCTAAAAGCACCATGTCTATGCACAGTGGAGTCATCTTCATTTCCAAACACCTTTCTTTTGCGGATACAACCACTTCTCTGACTTGTCTGATTCTAAAGGACAGCAAGTCTGCTCTTTCATAGCAGCCCATCATCGAAAAAGAGTAGTGGATCATTGTCCACAATGATGCGTCTACCATCGACCAAAAGTCTAACCTTCTGTTTACTTTTGAAGTTCAGGCACAATTTTCTTGCAAATGAACTAAGAAGGCAATTTTCAACTTGGGCAATAAAATGCCATGCCGACATCAAATCACATGCTTATGGCTGTGGAAGGGAGCTCCTGGCTTTCTAGAGAAGTCACAGGGAAGAATAAACAGGAAAAAGACAAACAACATTTAAAGGTATCTATTTTTATGTGAGCCAAACTTCACTGACTGTATGTTCTTTCTACTTGCTAGCAGGAATCATCTAACTGGCAAAACATGAAGGAAAAATGGAGATCCAAGATGCATCAGTCCAGAGAGGACTGATAAGACTAAGGACTGGACATTTACAACTAGTATTCGTAGAGAAATAAAAAAGAAACGTTGTTCACATGAAAATAGAAAATAAAATTAGGAGGTTTAAAGGTTCACTGACAGGAATTTAGGCGGAAGGAGAAGAAAGATGGGAGGTTCGCTATGTACCACAGTTTGTTTGTTTATAGCATGGTAGAAATGCTGGAATATCTGTTGTTCTTCGACTTTTAATTCAGTTGGTTAAACAACCACCAGGTTTCCTTATCCTGAAGCCAGCGATGTGGGCTGAAGCGACAGTAAAGTCAGTCGTTGCACCAATAATTTTCCTCAAGTGAAACAGGCTAATGTCTTATCCAAAATAGTACACTGTACTTACAACAAAATCTCCATGACACTAGAATATTAAAAATGGAAAAGACCTGCCAACATCTTAAATTTAAGTACCTAAGTAAACATCTTAACATGTCCTAAAGAAAGATAAAATCCACCTGCAAACTCAAATTACATCAAGGTAAATGAATGTAACAAACAATTATTGCTTATTACTGTTGGCAAAAAAAAAGAGGTTGAAATTTCTAGTTCACATAATGAATGAGGCATGTACCACACAATTTGTACAATTCAAAAGCTCTGAATCTCATACATATTGTCTAAGTATACATCCCTCATTGGAAATAGCTACCATAAAACTAATTTCCAATGAAAACAATAACCTAATACATAAAGAGTTTGGATGTGTGAAAACATTACGTGGACTAAACAACAAACTCTTAAACTGTTATGTTAAAATGCACCTGTAAAATGCCCATAAAGGTGAACGAATGTGAATGGAAGATTTTTTTTTTTCAAAAAAGATGTACTCAAAGCCCATAACTCAAACTAATGCTGAACATACAGGAAAGGTAAATACATAATGATAAAAATCAAAAGCAGTGAAATGTCTGTGAACTAACAAATGGCCCCAATGCATGCAGAAGAAAACTTTTGGGTACCAAGTTAGCATACTTAACTTCTCAGCATAATGTTCTGATGATCATAAATTCAAAAAAGAAAAGTTATGAGCTTCTGCTGCTCAATCCATTTATTCATACCTTGAGATAATCATTGCATCAGCAGCCAGCTTTCCTGAATTTGTTACCCGCTTTGCTCGGATCAGCATACTATGGTGAGCCGCTATAACCAAAATTACACCTCTAAGAAAGGATTTTAATCTTCTGATCTGTGGTGGGACGCGTCACTAGGACATATTTGAGAATACCCAATGCGTTCATGTCCATTCACAACAACTGTCATTTTCTGTCTGCAAACAGTCATCTCAATTAAACCTCTATCCTTTCACAATACCACCTGTAGTCTTGTCTCCTTGACAAGTTCCCTTGACCATGAATTTCTCAACCAGCTCTTCTTGGCTCAATCATAGTTAGCTCAAGGCATGTGGCATTCCGCATTCGAGCGAATTGGTATTCCCAGGATCATAACATACCTAACGAAGTGACCCCACAAGAAGTTTCATGTTCGTCACCTCCTCCTGAGTACGCTCATGCTTCGCCGGTGTAAACAGCTTCCAGAGCCCCGTCGGGTGCCGCCGCTTCACCATTTCCTCCCTCTCCCTGACCAGGCCCCCAAAAATCCTCTCGCATTCCGGGTACGGCTTGACAAACATGTTGTAGAACCTCCTGCGACTCAGCCTCACATAGTGCTTCATCTCAACAGGGTCCCCGAGCCCGCCGACGGATTTCAAGTGCTCCACCACATTGTGCCGCGGGATGATCCACTTGTCGAGGTTCACCCCCAGGAACTCCGGGTACTGCACCAGCCACCCGACCTCGAACCCCATCGTGTCCACCAAGAACTCCACCTTCCTCTCCACGTCCTCCGGGGAATACAGCATCGCGCGCGGCTCGGCGGCGAGCACGCGCAGGGCGTCGTGGCGGGTGAGCCCGCGCGCGTGCAGGAGCTCCACCCGCCGCCGGGCGGCGACGGCGGCGCTGAGCGCGCCGTGGGCGAGGACCTGCTCCTTGACTGCCTTCCGGCACCGGAGGTCGCGGAGGAGCTCAAGGAGGCGGGACGGCTCGCCGGGGTCCATGGAGAGGAGCCCCTCCGGGTCGGACGCCAGGGCGGCCTTGATTTCGCCACCCGGGAGGCGGAGACCGGCGAGCTCCTGGAGGAGGCGGCCCAGGCGGGGGTGGGCGTGGGCACCCGGGAGGCCGCGGAGGAGGGAGGCGGACTCCGCAGCGGTCAGGCCGGCGGCGCGGTGGAGGAGGTGGTGCAGGCTGGTGGGGGTAGCGGCCGCGCGTGGATGTTGTGGGAGCTGAGAGGGTTGGCCGGCGGCGGTGGCGGGAGGGCTGTTTAGGATGCGGTCGATGCGGGGCAGCTCGCGGGGGTCCGGAGACGAGGTGGAGGTGGAGAGCGGGGCGGGGCTCGGGAGGATCTGGTGGAGGTGGCGGCGGCGACGGAGGGCCTGGAGAGCGCGAGCCATGCCGCCGGCGGCGGCGGCGGCGAGGAAGATGCGCGGCTGCGCAAAGTGGTCTCTGGGAGACTGGGACTGTACTAAAAAAAAAATTCTCTGGGACTCTGGGGAACAGGGAGACTCTCTGACCCCACCAAAATTTTTTTACTAATAATTAGGGTATTAAATAAAAACAGTTTACAAAATTAACTCTATAATTTCTACGCTACTTCGCGAGACAAATCTAATAAAACCTTTGATCGCATGATTAGAGGATGGTTGCTATACATTACTGTAACCAATCATCGGTTAATTACTATCATTAGATTTATCGCAAAAAGTTGCACCCATCCGTGAAAAGGTTTTGCAAATAAATTTCGTTTAGTACTCCATACAAGTAAGATTCTTTTTGTAGCACGAGTAGCGCAACGTAACCAAACAGGACCTTTGTAAAACAAAACTGAAAACAAAACTGACTAGTGGTCAAAGTTTAAACACAACTTTCAGCGCTCGGATTCTGGTCCCACTACAATTTGATCCTTATATATTTTTAATTTAAAATTATATAAAATTAAAATCTAATTTTTTTAAAATCCAATTCTTAAATTATTTAGATTAAATTTTAAAATCTTTTACCATCTCTAATTGGGATGGATTGTGAGTTGACAATCCTAGATGTGCCAAAACCTAGTGCAATATCCCCTTATCCGTTTGAATAGAAAATATAAGCTACGAATTACTGCACGTTTTCGATATTGCTAATAATATTTTTTTCTGTTGAGAATTCATACCTATATAAATATAAATATTTGACTGTACACATCGTCCAGTGAATCAACCATGACACATTCTACAAAAATAATAAGGATACCCATCATAGAATATTGTCAAATACTATATGTGTTTTGACTTTTGAAAAATACTATTCTGTCAATTCCAGCATTTAGAAACTTTTCATTTACTTATTTAAGTACCACAGGATAGTTACTTAATATCATTGCGGTTGCAATTCCTGAACCCATAAGTCCACCACCTAATATGCCTTCTTCAACGACATCAATACAAACAAGTGGGTGGTGAAGATTAGCTGCTTGCTTTTGAGCTTGAGCTCTGGCAAACTTCAGAATTTCCCTAGCCTCTCCAAGAGGTTCTAGCTTGTCAGTCTTGTAAAGACTTTTGATCCATGGCCTCCTAAGTTCATATATATCCAAAGCCCATTGACGAGCAGTATTCACCAAATCATTAGGAGAAGCTAAGGCATCAACCAAACCTAGTTCATGTGCCTCACCACCCTTGATTGGCTTAGATAGCTGGCAAGATGATATATCTTTTAATTTTTTTATTAAAAAAACTGGAGTAGCTGCACGAATGTAAGAGAAAACAGAAATCGGTATACTCAAGGAGCAAAGGAAAAACTGGTGAGCTTACCAACATCATTTCTAGAGATTTTGTCAGTCCAGAGCTTAAATTGACTGTTCTACCTGCCCAAATTACTTAATACGAGCACAAATACTTTTACACAAGCACACATAGTTTGTCACAAAGCTAGAAGCACAATAAGTTTAACACGAGCACAAATAGTCCTTCACAAGCACAAATGGTCCTTCACAAGCATTACTAGACCATCACATGCACAAATAGTCCATCACAAATTCTAATGTTGAGGGTCATTACAAATATGAATAGGTTGACGGCGGCCTTCTAGCGGCGGCGACGACGTTGTTCTGGAGGGCTGAACGGTTCATTGTGGCGTCGTGCGCGTCCAGGCTCCGTGGGCACAACATTGGCGCTACCAACGTCGGTCCGGTCATGGCCACAACGTTGTTGACGTGGAGGAGCCGGAGTCTGCACGGCCTGCACGGGATTATTGAACAGGATTATTGAACTTAGCATGCCGCAGGGATCATTATCGTATTGTTTTTCCAAACAAATTGAGACTAAGTTTAGTTACCTGGCTAGATTCCCCCTGTGTCTGCGTGCCTGGAGGAGCATCGAACATCTGTGACATCCCAATGACCTCAAAGTCTGAGTCCTCCTCTACTGAGTCACGTTGTGCGTCAGACTCCTCGGATTCTTGGGGTGATTGAATACCTTTCCCCCTCGAAGCAGCACGGGAACCCGTTCTAGAGGTCGAACGAGAAGGGGTTCTGGCGGTCTCTTGACCTTAGTGAATAGGCGTCCGCCTGCTCGAAGAAGCGGCATGTGCACTTGAAGTTCCTGCAGCTTGTGGGCCATGGGCGAATGCCTCGTCCGGCCTAGCAATGCAGTTGAGCTTTGCGGCCATCCACTTGCAACTACGGCGGACTCTCTGCAAGATAGACGGATACGCTACTCCTAATGTATTTTGAGAGACATGTTATAGAGTCAACCAAAGGATGGCTTACTAACCTCGGCAAACGCCCGTAGGTGTCCCCCACCGTTTCCTCCTTGGCTAGCATGTGCCATTGCGACACCAGCCTCGTTAGCTAGCCAGCCGAGTTGGTGTGCCTGAAACGACTAAATTAGTACAACATGAAATGGAAACAACAATGTACAAAAGAAGTCTTACAAGAACTTAGTGCATGACATACCATGTAGTTTTGCAAAGGGGCCCTCTCCGGCTGAACTCCTGAGCGAGTGATATCATCGTGCTCGTCGACGATGTCATCATCATCATCGGTGTCCTCGCGATCCTTTATAGGCTCAGTGGAGCGTGGAGGCTTGATTGAAACTCTTGACACTGAATGTAGCCACCGAAGATAGTCCTTGTAATGGTTGTGCCTATGCACTGGACCGGAATCAGGGTTCATCCTATGCCTTTGCTCCCACTATCCAAGAGGAACCGCGTGTTTCACACGCCAGTCATTTTCAGTGTATCTTTTCTTCCTGTCAATTCTGCAACAAATATGTAGTTGATATATAAGGGGTTGCCGCGGGTGAGGAATCAATAATAATTCAAAGTGAGTTTGACAAAAATTGTTGTTGCACCTATGCAAAGCTTGGGAGGTCGAAATAGCTTCTGGGGGGGGGGGAAGTCTTGTAGACGACCGAATTGTCTTTTCACACGGTAGGGCAGGTGGAGCTCGACGGCGAAGAAGTAAATCAAAGGAACAACACTCCTCCATAATTCCTCATCTCGTGTGCACATGTCGCTGAGGCCCAAGTTCTCGAGCTCGTCTCTATCGTAGGGTGTCCAAAAGATCTGCAGCAATAGTGATCATGACAACTAATTCGCACAAAACAATGCAGCTACATGTTAGGAGATGCTTCAGGAGTGAGTACTTGATTTTGCGTGAGGCAGTCAAGGTCATCCATGTAGTGCATGTAGCGGCGCGTAGGGTCCCCTCTAACTGCTCCCACATTCTTCCAGCAATAAGCAACTGTCGGCCTTGATTCTGGGTCATGGTGCGGCCAAGGCTACAAAAAATAACCACAAATGGGTTACAAACACAAGTTATAGTAATATTAATCAAACTTTGCTTAACGTCATCGTATGTACCTCTAATTCACCACGGTATGGCCGACATACTAGAAACCTTTTCCAAATCCAAATTTGCAATAGATAGGCACACCCTCCTAGGTTTGAGTCTCTTGCAACCCGCCGACATGCATCACAAAGTTGTCGGTACAACCAAGCAAGTGTTGCTGACCCCCAGCTGTACTGTGCAATGTTTTCCCACTGCTGACCAAGAATAGGTAGTACCATCCATGATATAGTGTTGCCCGAACCATCCGGAAACAAGAAGCCTCCAAAGAGGTGCCACACCCATGGCGCTCTACAAGTTCTTGAGGTGCTCCTTGGGGGCAATGGTTGAAATTTTCCTTTAGCCAAGCCGAGCTCACCCCTGAGGTCTTTCTATCCTTCACTCCCTCTGGCGGTTCTGGTGGACGAATCCCAACCTGCGCCTGAACCAAATCCCTCCATCCATCACTCTGTATCATGCCAGTTACTGCATTTCCCTCCAGAGGTAGTCCAAGAATCATTGCCACATCTTGTAGAGTTATGGACACTTCACCGCAAGGAAGGTGGAAGCTATGTGTTTCCGGCCTCCAACGGTCAACAAAAGCAGTAAGAAGGGGTGCATCCATCACTGGCAGACCCGCGCACATAACTCGAGCCAAAGGCAGCAACCTAGCCCGGCGCAAGTACGGCACGTACCGCTCATCCCATCGGAGAGGCGAGTGAGTACGTGCACGGAGGGGCTGCAGCACCTGAAACGGGAACATACAATTGTGTCAGTATCGGTTTAAGCCATGTTCACTTCATGCACATATATTTTGCAAAAGAACACTTACTTCCCCTTCGTCAGCTATTACGTGTGTGCGGTGCTTGGAGTCATAGAACATCTCCAGTAGGGGGAACATTGGATGAGCCATCCTGCATAGGCGAAACGAAGCTTCATTAGTACCAACAATTGCATGTCCTCAAGCATATTCTCGAACTAATGGAATTAAATCTTAGGAACTACACAACTATTTATGGCATTGTGATTCTAAAGGCATTCCATACTAGTATGGAGCCTATTATCCATTATTCCAAAAAAAACATTATGATTCTAAAGTCATTCCATACAAAAAAATCATTAGTGCAACTCCGTCATAACTACAATGGAGCCCAAAGATGTCATACCCCATTTCTTTCACTAGTTCTCTTATTTTTTGCCTTGCATTACTCCGACTAATACTCTCATTGCCACTACTTAACCCTAACAAATATAATATTTGAGACATGCAAGTCATTCCTCTCGTTAAATTCGGGAGCAGAGAAGCAACTGAGTATCACCTAAACATCCATTTATGAGCATACTACCATATACAACATATATCTTCAAATCAAAAAGCTAACCCTAATCAACAAAAACCACTAAAATCTAGCAATGCGCAAGGAAAATCGAAGGGAGAATGAGGGCAATACCTTCGGGGGAGGGGCCGGAACGTTTCCCCCCATTTTCACCCTCTAAAACGACGGATTTGGGGGATCTGGGGGGGGGGGTCGCCGGCGGCGGCAGGAACAAGCCGCCGGGCTCGGTCTGGAGGAAGGAGAAAGGGAGGGTGGGGGAGGAGGGGGCCGGCGCGGGCCCAGGATGTTGCGCCTGTCGCGCCACCCTGCCTGGCGCGACAGGCGTACACGTCACCAGTCTGCGTGGCGGGCCACTGCTCACCACCGCCAGCTTGGCAGCCCTATCGCGCCAAGCGGGATGGCGCGACAGAGGCTACTTGTCGCGCCACTACACCTGACGCGACCAAACGGGCTATACCGTGTAAATAAAATCCATAGCAGGTTAAAATTAAAATATTATTAAAAAAGGTTAAAAATAAAAAAAATCCGACAGCTTCGGCTTCACGAGCGCGCGCGTAGAGCGTTGGTGAGCCGGGTCGATGGAGTGCTTGCCGCCCGTGTTCGAGCAGATTCACACCTATGAATAGTATTTCTTTTAATAATTTTCAGATGAAGTCTGTATCCTCTCACACGTGGAGTTACAAAGGAATTGGAAAGTGCCCGTCGCCTACGGAGTCATCCAGTAATCTTAAGAGGGACGCGGTTTCTAGATCTGAGTGTATTTGTAGGTTTGTTTTTATATGTAGGGTGTGAGTGAGGTGTGCATGTGTAGAGTGGAAGTACGTGCATGTATGAACAGATTCTAAAGCTGTATCTAGATAAGAGGCTTAAAAAAAGATAGTTTCAGCTTCGTGACTGTAGCAACCTTGTAGTTGGCCTATTTGGCAATGATTCGTGCTGCTTCAGCTTCAGTACTGTAGCAAAGCTGATGAAGCCACATTCTCCTAGCTTCTCCAGCTTCACTACTGTGCTACACTGTGCTAGTTCATTTCTCCGCCTCGACTCCCGTGTTGGCTTCATGCTACAGGGATCAACAGTGATGCACAGTGCCGCAGTTGATGAAGCTGAAGCTGGTAGAAGCGGTGCCAAACGGGCCCTTAGCAGAGCCGTGTAAAGGCAATAAAATCTGACTTCACCGATTTCTCACTCGCCTCACGTTGACGGTAGGTGAAGCCGTATGTGAGGGCTTCAATAAACAGTGCTGTAACAGTCCGCTATAGTGTGATACAGTGTTTTTGAAGCTGAAGCCAAAGCCAGTCTTAGACCCTGTTTGGTATAGTTTTGGACGGCTTCGGCTCCAACATCACTGTAGCGGAACTGTTTATCAAATCCATTTTTCTCTCTCCTCTACTTCTCTCCCTGACATAACCGGAGCAGCCGGTCTGTTTCCTAGCTTCCCCAGCTTCGTGCTACAGTGCACTGCAGTGCCGGAGCCAGAGCCGGCGGAAGCCTGGCCAAAGAGGCCCAAAACCACAACTAACGGCCCCTTATTGGCTGCCATGCCCCTGCCTTCCTAAATCGCCATCTTTCATCCTGATAACCATGCCACCCTGTATCATCTTTGGTTCGTATGACAAATACAGCCGTTACCCTCACCATCTACTTTTCTAAAGCTAGCACTATCAATCCGAACCTTAAGTTAAACATGAATTTCAAATCCAGATCCATTCTCAACAAGCGCCTAATGGTTTTGGCAGTGTGTTTGACAATGGTGCGCAGAACCTTTGCCATTCCTGCCCGTTATTATGCTGGCTTTCCTTCAATCTGTTGATGTTTCCATGAAGAATGAATGACACTATTAATGAATTAATGAAGTGAAAGCAAGCATTGCCATTCATTCGCCTTCCCCTCAACTTTCACTTTGAGCTCATAGTAGTTAAACTCATCAAGCATCATAAATAGCATCCTTGATATGCAGTAGGAGTTCGGCTGCTGGTTTCTTATGGATTTGCCAGCGAATGGGTCTCTAACTGAATTGGTTAGGTGCCTCCAGTAGCACTCTTAAGGTTCTGAGTTCAACTCCTCATGGGAGCGAATTTCAGACTGAGGTTAAAAAATCTCCCTCGCTGGCGTGGCCTGGGTTCAAAAGGTTTTCTCGACCGGGAAGCCGATTGCTTCCTCTTATTGAAATACGGCGGGGCATCGTCCCTCCAGTCGAGTTATTTTTTCTTATGGATTTGCCGCCCAAGACGCTCTATAAGATCATGCATCTTTGGCAGAGTTGTTTGCAGCGGTTGGATATCAATCTGTAGTTGCCGCAGGTTGTCCTGTATGAGCTGTTGATCTTCATGGTTGTTGCTCATAGATATCTATCAGTTGAGAATGCCATGAAATTAAGGAGCTAATACTAGCTCTAGGCATAATATCCCGAATCTGAAACCCGAACTGATCCCGAAATACCCAATCTCTATTTCGGGTATAACTTTGAGAAACCCGAATTTAATTCGGAAAATTCGGGTATGCAACCCGTATCAGACCCGGGACAGCGGAACTACTCACAGGAGTAGAATGTTCTAGAATAAGGGATAGCGCATGGTTGTACCTTATCATATTATAACTACACGAATAGGAGTAGAACTAGTCGAATAGAAGAAAACTACCCGATAGACATCGGGTAGGACTCCTTAGGTAGTATTCGGCTAGGATTTCCATGTAACCCTATCCCCCAGACTATATAAGGGCAGGCAGGGAACCCTCGAAACATAATCTCATCTAAGGCAATACAAAAAAAAAACAGGACGTAGGGTATTACGCATCTCGCGGCCCGAACCTGTCTAAAGCTTTGTGTTCCTTACACCATCAGTTCCAGACTTTGGCGAACCCCTATCTACAAATCTACTGCCTTGGGGTATCCCTTGGCAGACTTGGCGGCTAAACACCAACAGCTAACGCGCCAGGTAGGGGCTTCGGCGGATCAATTGGCGAACTCGATGGCCAATTTCGACGACTCCAACACCGCGCCTGAAGGCACAACTCTAGTCTTTGGCTCTTGGGTCTGCACCGCCAACGGATCGAGTGGCTATACTGGTCACCTGATCACCCCCAAGGAGCCAGAGGCTACCACCAAGAAGGAAGATCAACTCGCTGACTGATCCAACAAACTCGACGAGATGGCTCCAACTCAAGCTTCACCTGCTCCCACTTCGGATTTCGCGTGGAACGTCCCAGCTCTAGCTTGCACTAGCAAGTCAGTCGAGCCGGATGTTATCCCCGATTTCGAAGATTTTCAAATTTTCGACTCGATCGGAAAATACATGGCATATCTCAAGTCAATAAAGCGCCCAAGGACCAGCAACTCTGAACTACTCAACGGAGTAGAACGAGTCTCGCAGACCATCACTGGGTGCATTGAACTTGCTGAATCTGCTCTCCAACATTTCAAGACACATCAAACCCAGAGGAGCCAAACCCACGATGTGATCGGATGGGAGACATCTTCTCTGGGCTCAATCAGGTTGGTTCTTCGCTCGTTGATTGTATCAAGATGGCAGAAGACACTCTCCATGTCGGAGACTACAAAAAGCATTGACTTGTTCATAGAGGCCAACCCCCGACTTGATCGGTTGGGAAAGCCTATCTCAGGGACTGATCAGGCTAGTTCGTAAAATCTGTCTTGCAGCAAGACCCCATGAACCGCTTGCCAATTTTCTGATCCTTTGTTTGATCAGGACTTTGATGATTTCATGGAAAGCCTTGACAACTTAGAACCCTTTGACGATCTTGAGGATTGGACAGATGACGTCGACTTGTTCATGGAGGCAATGTGCAATCCACCCCATATGGTCTATGCCCTCTGGCAGCAAGCAAAACTCAAGAAGGAAAAGAAGAATTCTCAACTGCATTCAAATAACCACCGAGAACCTAAGAAGAACAACCCCCGACTTGCTCGGTTGGGTGACCCTATCTCTGGGTTGAATCGGGCAGCTACAAGCAAAACCCAACCACCACAAGGGTCAAACTACTCGATATTCGACAAGCAGTGGATGGAGGAACCTAAAGGATTAACGCCAATTCAATCGTACAATCATTGGATGAATGAAAACACACGTTTTAAAAAATCCATGGTTTGAATGAATCCGAGTCCTCCTCTGATTGGGGAGAGGATCTTGATGAACTACTCCAACTTGGAAAAGAACAAGGTTCCATAACAACTCCCATGGCTACCCAAGCCGAAGTCGACTCGAACAAGGGCGTCCAAATTGATCAGGACTCTACTTCAACCCTAGTCATATATTCAACACCGGAAGGTAGAACGGTGCGCTGGGAAAAGAAGGGGCTCCATAATCGGTCCATCGAGATCTCTGATCTTCTGACCGTTGAGCTCCCATTCTAAGAGGGCGCTCTATTAGATCTGCTGAAAGCTGAAGGCAGACAAGACATCGAAGATTTGTGCCAAGAAGTTCTCATGGTGCGCATCTCCGACAATTTTGATGAATACCTCTCTGACAACATGGATACAAGCCCAATAACGACTACGGAAATCAAGGCCAGTATCACCCAAAACCCTCCCTTCGCTCCACCAATTGTGACAGTTACTGTCCAATTGGAAGATGAGCAAGTGGAGGAAGATCTCTATGAGCATCGTAGGATTCGCAATCAGAAGCGAGCCCTACGACGCCAACGTGTAGCGGAACGTCACCAAGAACACTTGTTGACGCTTACTAACGACCATTTCCAGGCGTCAACTCGATCAGAAAATCATGAGAGTTTGCATTTCTTACACGCACTTATATTCAATAAAGTCCCTAAACCACACTTTACCTTCTAGAATATGCAAGTTGTGTTTTTGAGCTAATATGCAGGTTGCAAGCACACTATGGCCTAGCAGAAAATCACAGAAAATATCAGAGTACCGATTCAGGCTCAAATGGACCAAGTGAAGCCCAAGAACTGAAGCAAACCAAGATGAGACAGGCCGTACCTCAACTTTAGGACAACAAGAAGCCCAGGCAAGCCCGACCCCCAGCGGTTGGGGGCGGTTGGCGGCCAGGGCAGGCCGGCCGACCCTATTGTCGGCCAACCAGGCCCATGGGCCCCACCGCCTCAACTTCGCCACGTGTCGCCTCCAGGATGCTCCTCTAGGTCGGTTTTGGGTGCTGCAGCCGGTGGCTCCCTCCTATAAATACAAGGGGGGTGTAGAGAATAGGACACACACACACATCTCACTTCACTCATCTCTCTTGCATTCCTTGCATAGTCTTTAGGCTTAGTGGAGTTTAGGAGAAGTCTAGGAGTCTTCGAGTCGCCGGAGTTGCTCGAGAGTCTGGTATGGGTTCATCTCTAGCTCTCTCTTGTAATATTCAGTCGTTTGTAATAGAATTAGACTATGGTTACCGATATCTATTTGAAGTATATTCTGAGTTGTCAGTTATATGCTTCTTGTTATGGTTGCATTATTATTCAATGATCTCATTGCATAATTGCCCTGTGCTGGAGATAGTTAGTCTTTTGTTCTCAGAACTCTATCAACTGCTCCAGTATTCGTATGATTGCTCTAGTGTGATGTCTGTCCATCAGGAGGGTGGGGGCTCCGCGCGGGACACTAGAGTATCCCTTACTAGTGTAGACATGGTGTCTAGATTAGCTAAGAGTTGCTGGATGTCAACTATACCCACGGTTTGTAGAGGTAGCCGGCAGGTGGTGACAGCCCTGTCCGAGCCTTTTCGTAATCCTCCACGTTCGGTATGGGGGTAGGAGGTACATAAAGTCGCCGGGGTATACGGGCTCCTCCCGTTACTTCGATAGCGATCTCCCTATTGTGTAGTTTAATCTCTGACAAGCTAACTAATGAGAAAGTGTAGATATAGCTAGCCTAGCACAGCTGACTCGAGCTCTGACTTTTACCTTGCTCCCGGCCTAGAGTAATCTTTATTCTTTTATTCAAGAGAGTAGTCGTGTGTGTGTCACACTACCTCCTACCATGTTATTATCTTACCCCTATTTATGCATGAGAATATCCAATCTAGATGAAGCTCACTAACTAATCTATATACTCTCTCACTCATCGCCTTCCTTGCGGAAATATAAATGACACCCCAGTATACTCCCGGGTAAAATGCCACAGCAGTATTCCGTGCGCTTACGGATTTATTCGTGGTTCATGAAATATTGCCACCCCAAACTTGGCGTCTGCGGGCGTCATCGCCGGGTGACGTTGGTAGGCGCCAACAACATCGTGGCCACTCGTACAACTACTCCAACAGCGATCTCCACAACGTCATCAACATCGGGCAGGATGGCCGCAGTGTGATTATCTCCAAAAGACAAGAGCGGGAGGATATGGAGGCATATAGCCCCACTTCCAATTACCGCATCCCCAATGACTACTTAAGCCCCCCATGGAAGCGCCTTCACACCAATGCTGACTCTCAGGGAACCTCCCGTGATCAGCGTCGTGCGAAAGCAGCTTCTGCTGCGGAACGCTTCAACCGAGCCCTCCACGATCGATGCAGATGGCATCCAAAGGGCATGCACTCGACCTTCGAGTGCCGGGCCCTACGCAAAGCTCTCAGTGCACCATTAGCGCCCAACGCTTCACCGCAAGCTTAGTGACCTCCACAGGCAGTGAAACTTTGTAAAGTAAGCATTGTTCCATGCATATCACTCTGGGCAAGTGGCAGGTCTCGGTTAAGAGTCCTTTTGTCGAAGTCACAATAATAGTGTCTATTACCTCTATATCTTGTACTCGCTCAAATTATTATAAATAAAGAGTTGATTTTCATCGCAAGTCGACTACTTTTTCGGATTCCTTATCATCTTAACGCGACCTATGCTTGTCCATAAACTACTTTGTATATCCAACCTTTCAAAGGAAAGGAATAGTATAAGTTCGAGTAGTTGTAGGCTACCACACCTACCAGGGTAATTCTATGGGATTAACCCTTCTCCTTATAAAGGACCATCTACTCGATAGCTTAACCTTTCCTTGCATCGCAAGATAAAAGGCACAAGAAAAGCCGAGTAGATGTAGACTACCACGCCTACCAGGTGTATCCTCATGAACTACTCCGTATATCCAATCTTTCAAAGGAAAGGAATAGGATAAGTTCGAGTAGTTGTAGGCTACCACGCCTACCAGGGTAATCCTACAGAATTAACACTTCTCCTTGTAAAAGACCTTCTACTCAATAGCTTAACCTTTCCTTGCATCGCAAGATAAAAGGCACAAGAAAAGCCGAGTAGATGTAGGCTACCATGCCTACCAGGGTGTATCCCCTCTAACTACTTCGTATATCCAACCTTTCAAAGGAAATGAATAGGATAAGTTCGAGTAGTTGTAGGCTACCATGTCTACCAGGGTAACCCTACGTGATTAACCCTTCTCCTTATAAAGGACCTTCTACTCGATAACTTAACCTTTCCTTGCATCACAAGATAAAAGGCACAAGAAAAGCCAAGTAGATGTAGGCTACCATGCCTACCGGGGTGTATCCCCTCCAACTATTTAAAGTACCTAATCTTTCAAAGGAAAGGTCTGGGGTAAATCCGAGTAGTTGTAGGCTACCACGCCTACCAGGGTAATCCTATGGAATTAACCTTGTAAAGGATCCTCTATTAGATGGCTTAACCTTTATTTGCATCGCAAGGTAAAAGGCATGAGGAAAGTCAAGTAGATGTAGGCTACCACGCCTACCGAGACATATTCCCTCTAACTACTTCGCATACCTAACCTTTCAAAGGAAAGGAATAAGATAAGTCGAGTAGTTATTGGCTATCATGCCTATCTACAAAATTTTTGCCAAAATTCCTACAAGGAATCCTTTACTCGAGCGCATAAGTTCTTCTTTGCCCCATAAAGACATAAACATGCAGACAATCAAGTGGACTCAAGGCAACTATGCCTAATCAGGATATCATCCTATCAACTACTCTGTTCCTTCCTATGCAAAGGAAATTTAAGAAAATCGAGTAGACCCATAGCCATGAAGGAAACCTAATACTCTGCATATTCATGCACGAGCACTAGTTAAACCCATAGCTT
The DNA here is from genome assembly GCF_016808335.1 of Panicum virgatum. Taxonomy (NCBI): domain Eukaryota; kingdom Viridiplantae; phylum Streptophyta; class Magnoliopsida; order Poales; family Poaceae; genus Panicum; species Panicum virgatum. The sequence continues at coordinate 54,672,096 of NC_053147.1, forward strand.
GGCTATACTAAGCGCTTCATCGGTATCCAAGGATTTACACATCCTACGATGATCGCACATAGTGTTCGCTTGTACTTGCATCCTACAATGGCAGAAATTGCGTCTCCGAGACAATAGTTCACATTAACAGGATATATGTTGCAAAGCTCCAATGTATCAAACACATAGAGACATTACATCAAGTATGCTAATCAGGACTCCTGCTCCAGGCTATCCACGATCTTATTGGCTACGGGCTTCATCTCCTACATGAGATCGGCAAATTTCTCTTCCGAGCATTCAAGAGATATGCCTTCTCCCAGCAGGGCCAGGTTCGCCTGCGACCAATAGGATTTTACCAACCCGAGTATGTGAGACACGTACTGATGGGTGGTATCCGAGAGGTACTTGATAATCCCTTGCGAAACTCCTTGCAGTCGCTCCAAAAGAGTCTTTGTCAGCTCTGCACCTTCCTCGGGTGGATCTACCATGTCCACAACAGTTTGAGCAGCAGCCTTCAGCTCGTCAAGTTCTTTCTTGTAGAGATCCCTCTCTGCAGCCAAGTTTCTGATCTACTACATGCTCTCGACGAGCTGTTGATCAACATCCTCCTTGATCTTGGTCAATTTCTCTATTTCATCTGCGCGACGGTACATAAGAATCTTCAAGTCAGTCACCAGATCTTCCTAAGTTTTTAACAACTTTTGAGTTCTACGTGCATATGACAAGAATATAAGTACTGGATATGATGGAAGGAGAACTACTTGACCACCCAAAAATCAAAGAGCAAAACAAGATAAGCAATTTACCTTTATGCTTCTTAGCACTTGATTTGTTCTTTTCTTGCAATGACTTATATTTCTCTTTGAGAGCTTCCTTGTCCCTTGCAAGTTGTGCTACTTGATTTTGCAGGACTTGACACTGTTGGCCCTGCTCAAACTTGACCTTCTCAAGGTCGCTGCGAAGAGCAGTGACTTCATGAAGCTTCTGGTCAAGATGACGCTCCTTCTCAGCCACCAGTTGGAGTTCCCCCTCAATAGCTTGCATCTTTTGGGACCTCGCAGCGGCAAAGTTGGCCAGTTCCTGAAACACATGGGAACATATAAGACTACAAGTTGATATCAAAGATAAGTACTCGATATAAAGAGACTTACAGATAAGAATATTTGGCAATCTGCCACATCTTCTTGAATAAATTTAACTCTATCTACCGACAGATGAGGCCTATATGCAGGATCAGAAGAAAATGATTCTCCTGCTGTCTACAGATCAATCATCTCTCCTCCAGCACCAGCATCCGCAGTATTAGCTACCTTTGTTGCTTGTTGTTGGGATGCTGTCCTGATGCTCTACCAACATGAACAAAGAGAGCAATAGGAAGACGATTACAATCCGAAGGAGGTGGCAAGATTGGCTCACCTGAAGGAATCTCTGGCCCTACCAGACGAAGTTGGGCGTCATCACCACTAGCTTCATTGTCACCCCCTCTAGCTGGAGCTTCCTCCGCATCCTGCGTGGGAGCTTCATCAACCGGGGGAAGGATTGAATCAATTTCTGCATGGAGTGGGGGTGGTGGTGCCATTATCATTGTAGGAATGGGCTCGGGGGTCGGGGATGAAATAACCTCGCTCGTGTCTCCCAGACCCAGATCCGCTTTGCTGCACACAAACAGCAGAGTAAAGCACTTGAACAAGCCAGAAGATCAAGAATCACAAATAGCCAAGAATGTCAGAACAAGATAGAAGACTTACCGGGTCGACCTCCTTATTGGAAGCTTCCTTCCCTTGAGCAACTTTGGGACCAGGACGGTCACCAAAGCACTTGATGTAAATTGCGCTCCAGCAGAAGGCACTGATAGCCCCTGCTAAGAGCCTGCATCTTCTTCTCCCCAAGTAGAAATATTCTGCTGGGTGGGGGGAATATCTTCACCACCCGCTGTCTGAGGCTCTGGCGGAGGAATTTCTTCCAAACCACTCGATGGTGCCTCACGCTCCGGCAAGATGGCGTCGACATCACTTGACAGGTCCACTGAAGCAGAGGATACCATAGTATCTGCTCCAGTATCATCCCTAGCTATCTCAGTCCTTGGTGTCATGCACCTTGGGCTGAAATGGAAGAAGAAGAAGAAGAGCAAGCAACTCGATAAGGACCAGAGTACTCGACAAAGCTTCATCTCAGAAGCGGAGGTTACAAGACATACCTGGTATCTCCAGTCGGGGTGGACGCCTTGCGCTTGCGTGTTGTAGTGCGCGGTGCCCTAGGGTGGCCAGCTCCTAACTTGATCCCAGGGCTGGGACTCCTGTCCTTATCACCTTCGCTTACTTCCTCCTCAAAGTCTGCAGAGGGGAAGTTCTCGTCAGATTCATAATCTAGAGCGGTACCTACGTCATCTGGATCTTGATCCGGCTGAGAAGCTCGTGGTAGGTGCGCACTTGGAAGAAGGTGCACAGGACGTGGGATATCTGGGAGAGGTGGACTACTCCTATATACATTCACATCATCCTGCAACAGACACAAAATCTTAGTATGTGACATACAAAGAACAGGTACTCGATTTACTCAAATCGACTACTTCTACATACCTCCTTGGGAGGATTTTTGTCAGTGAACGCGTCCGGGATCCTTGGGGCACTGGGTACTGTTAACGGTCACTAACAACCAATTTTGACCGTCAATTCCTGCACGAAAAGGGACTAAAATGTGGAATAAATGCTAGGATAGATTTATTTAATAACGGATTCCACAGATGATGTTCTAGAATGTGTGCAGGTGATTTCCAGCTGATTTTGCAGTATATTGGTGTGGTTTTGTCCAGGACATAACGTTCCAGCAAATCAGGACGTGACACTTGTCAGAATGTGGAATAGATGGCCCACCAGAGGAAGAAAACCAGCAGTACAAGAGCCAATACCCGTGCCAATGACAAGTGGGCCCAGGAAGCAACACGTGGACCAAAGGGGAAGGTCGGCGGGGCCACTGCCAGGCCGGCCGACCTACTGGTCGGCCGACCAGGCCCATGGGCCCCACCACCTCAACTTCGACACGTGGCGCTTCCCTGTTGCTTGCTTAGGTCGGTTTGCCCGAGATCAGCTGCAGATGGTGCCCCCCTTGGCCGTGGCTCCCTCCTATAAATACAAGGGGAGGGGGTACAGAATGAACACACACACATCACACCCTCTCAACTCACCTTTCTCCCTTGGAGCTTGAGGCCTTCATCCTAGATGCTTAGGTAGACTAGGAGGTGTAGAAGAAGAGGAGGAGAGTGAGGAGGAGTCGGGGGGAAGTGCCGGGTTTGTCGGCACTCTTCTCCGCTTGTACCTCGACGGATGCTTATTCGGTTGTAAGTGTTCGAGACTTTCTTTGTTTGTTTATTTGGAATTAGAGTTTAGATCGCAAGTTATCATATCTGCCTTATATTAGATGATGTGTATGCTAGCGAGTAGTATTTGATCTTAGCTTAAGACCCCGGATAGAAAAGGGTAGTCTTGGCTATTGACAAGTTTAGATCCTATTTAGTGGGTACCAAGGTCATCATCTATACAGACCATGCCGCACTCAAGTACCTCTTGACTAAAAAGGATGCTAAACCAAGGTTGATCAGATGGATTCTTCTACTCCAAGAGTTTGATTTGGAAATTAAAGATAAGAAAGGAGTAGAGAATTCAGTGGCGGATCATTTATCGCGCATGGCTAACACGAATACCCAAGACCCGCCGATAAATGACTTCCTACGGGATGATATGCTTCTCAAAGTAACAGCTTCGCACCCCTGGTATGCGAATATCGTCAACTTTATGGTTTCGGGGTATATACCCCCAGGGGAAAGCAAAAAGAAGATAGTACAGGAGAGCAGACGCCACCTATGGGATGCACCATATCTGTACCGAGTTTGTGCAGATGGGTTACTCAGACGCTGTGTACCTACGGCAGAAGGACATAAGATCATAGAGAAATGCCATGCAGCACTATATGGAGGCCACTATGGTGTATTTCGCACTCAAGCAAAAATCTGGCAAAGTGGTTTTTATTGGCCATCTATGTATGATGATACAAAGAACTTCATCCGTAGATGTCCAAACTGCCAGAGGCATGGAGGGATCACAGCTCGCGATTCAATGCCCCTGAACTACAATCTTTAGGTCGAACTCTTTGATGTCTGGGGTATTGATTACATGGGACCTTTCGTAAGATCCCAAGGATGCGAGTATATTCTAGTCGCTGTAGATTACGTCTCCAAATGGGTCGAAGCCCTGCCATGCAGAGCCGCAGATGCAAAGCATGCCCGTAAGATGTTCCATGAGATTATCTTTCCAAGGTTTGGCACACCACGGATGGTAATCTGTGATGGAGGGTCACACTTCATTGATTCAGCCTTCCGGAACTTTCTCAAGGAACTAGGGACAAGGCACAACATCGCGACTCCGTACCACCCTCAGACCAACGGTCAAGCAGAAACATCTAACAAGCAAATCAAGAATATTCTGCAGAAGACCGTGAATGAGATGGGGAGGGGATGGAAGCTAAAATTACCGGATGCACTGTGGGCATACCGTACAGCATACAAGACACCCATTGGAATGTCACCCTATCAGCTTGTCTACGGGAAAACTTGCCACTTACCCGTAGAGCTGGAGCACAGAGCACATTGGGCTATTCGGAAGTGGAACATGGATCTTAAAATAGCCGGAGAATACAGGAAGCATCAAATCTCGGAATTGGAAGAATGGAGAGACAAAGCTTATCATAGTGCCTCAATTTACAAAGAGAGAACCAAGAGATGGCATGATAAGCGATTGAAGCCTAAGAGTTTCAATCCTGGAAACAAGGTATTACTCTTTAACTCTAGGGTCAAGTTATTTGGTCATGGAAAAATGCAAAGCAAATGTCAAGGACCATATCGCATCATCGACACATCATCACATGGAGCCATCACGATACAAGATGACGATGGTAATTCCTTCAAGGTAAACGGTCAATGACTAAAGCTTTTCCTAGACCATCATAAAGTTCTTGATGAAGAAATAGACGAGATTGAGTTAGTCGATCCCGTTCTTATGTTCAAAAAGAGCCAAATAAGCAAAAAGGGTAGGAGGGCCCATCCTACCTCTCAAAAACACAACCCTACCAGTTGACCCGCGCAAGCTGGAGCCCACTAGGGCCCAGCCTAGGTCGACCGACCTATAGGTCGGCCGAACCTGGGCCAGCCCCAATGAGGCCCAACTTCGGGGCATGGCCTCCTTGACCCACCTAGAGTCCAACCCCATGAGGATTGACGGCATTTCGCGACGAGAAAAGGAGTTTCGTACCCTTCTTCTTCTCCTCAGAAACCCTACCCTGTTTCCATCTATTCCCCATAACCTCCATCGCTTCCACCAGCATCCCATCACCATCAACCCATGGCCGGCAAGGGAGAACCCAAAATCGTAGCCACCACGCCGGCCATGACCCCTCTAGCGACTCTTCCCGTAGTCGACTCCCCAACTCCTGCAATTGAAGCATCGATGGAAGACGTGGCGACCTTTGTGTAGCCTTTGGCCATGATCCCGGCCGAGGGGGACAGAGGAAGACCGGTGGGCGCCACCCCTCGGTCGGCCGACCTACCTGGTCGGCCGACTAGGGGGTGCGACATCCACCGCCCCCGCTCCGCTGCGCATTCCCCTTCGCCTCTCAAGATTGCTAGGGCACGGATGCCCAGTCCCTATGGAAGGCCATCCAGAGAAGCACCGGCCTCTTCAAAGCCAATAGTACAGCAGCTCTTCAGAGATGGAGTGGCAACGGGATCACCAGTGCTACCTCAGACTGCACGGGCTGCCCCTGTGCCACAGAAGAGCGCTCCGGAGGCTGTGCAGGGGGCAACCCCAACACAGGCTTCAGACATTCAGAGGAGGAGCGCTGCCGCCAGTCCTTCACCAAAGAAGGCCAGATCCCAGTCATCGGCTGCAAAGCCCAAGGACGACGTGTCTTCAGAGGGGCCCACCATCGCTGATCTCACCGCAATGGTCCAGCAGCTACGCTTGGAGAATATGTGTCTCGAGAATCAGCTTGCAGAGAGAAAGATTGAAATGGAAGAGCTTCGGGACGATCTACGTCTTATGCGGAGAGGGTTGAGCGCTAAGATCAAGCTCTTGTTTGAGGTTACGGGTCACAAGGACCTCTATTAGGAGTCGCCTCCTAAGAAAGGTCATTATCATAGGTTTAGTTGGCGCTAGTCTTAATCGAGTCATTTAGGTTTAGGTCAGTTTAGTCGTGCCCCAGTCTTTATTTCATTTAGAATTGTGAACTCTGGCTCCCCGGTGTTAATGCCGGCAGAGCCCCATTATCTTTCATATTTGGTTTGTTTTGTCTATGATCGAAGAGCAGGTCGAAAACAAGTGTGGGGGAGAGATCCCATGATGCTATACATCCACGATTACATTCACACATCACGTGTACCTCCCGCTCCGACTCATGAGTTCGCACTATCTCACTTGTTTCCTCCCTTTAGTGTTTCTAAACATGAGCATATCTTTCCAAATCTTTGAACCTGTTTAAGAAATTTTCTAATAAGACCTCTTGAGAGATGCCTTGCATAAATGTTTTTCATGCTGCGCTTGAGTTTGTGAACCATATTTTATAGGACCCACGATACTTAGTTGTTGACTAACGTGATATGACTGGTTTGAAGTTGTTTGTCTCTTTCATATTGACCAGTCTGGGCTTTTATTTATAAAAACAAAAACTAAGTTCTTGGTCTTATCTCTTTGTTCACCATGCTACCAGAGCCATATAAAAATCTCATGCTATGTCTCTTGGCTACATGATTGAGCTTGATCAAATTTTGTGACCCATTATGGTTCTGCTCTGTTTACGCACTTGATTCAAGGTTTTATGTTCGGATAAGTCATGTGCTCCTTAAATATTGTCTGACAATATTATTCGAAAAAAAGAAAGAAAGAGAGAGAATAGAAAAGATGGCATGCCAAAGAAGCATGACCCAAAAAAAAGGAAAAGGAAGAGAGAAGAAAAGAGAGAGAAAAGATGGCATGCCAAAGAAGCATGACCCAGCAAATAAAAATCAGACATGAAAAGGAGCATGTATCTATCTGTGCACTAACCTGATCAGTTGTAAATACGAGTATGCACCTGTGGATCAAATCTTTGATCTTGCAACAGATTTAGGCCAAGCAGACGACATTCTACCTCATCCATCGAAACTCCACATATATCATCAAAACCGGTGAGGTGAAATATAGATAAATGCTGGTAAGACATTATGAGCGACTCTGAGAGACCCATGGAGGAGAGTAAGACCATGAACAATTTTATAATAATATTTTTCAAATTCCCAAGTCTGGCAATATGACAGGATGACACTTGAATCCAAGATCATTCCGTTCTTCAACAACTCGAGATATTATGATAGACACATTCAAGTTCACAAGCAAGAGCAAGGTATGAAATAACTTTTGTGCAGGATATTCTATCAGGAAGCTACCAGCTCACCTCATCCTGACCTTTACTCGGGACGAGCAAAGGGCCAAGTGTGGGGGATCTTGTTGACGGTCACTAACGACCAATCTTTACTGTCAATTCCTGCACGAAAAGGGACTAAAATGTGGAATAAATGCTAGGATAGATTTATTTACTAACAGATTCCACAGATGATGTTCTAGAATGTGTGCAGGTGATTTCCAGCTGATTTTGCAGTATAATGGTGTGGTTTTATCCAGGACATAATGTTCCTGCAAATCAGGACGCGAGACGTGTCAGAATGTGGAATAGATGGCCCACCTGAGCAAGAAACCAGCAGTACAAGAGCCAATACCCGTGCCAATGACAAGTGGGCCCAGGAAGCAACATGTGGACCCAAGGGGAAGGTCGGCGGGGCCACTGCCAGGCCGGCCGACCAGGCCCATGGGCCCCACCACCTCAACTTCGACATGTGGCGCTTCCCTGTTGCTTGCTTAGGTCGGTTTGCCCGAGATCAGCTGCAGATGGCAACCCCCTTGGCCGTGGCTCCCTCCTATAAATACAAGGGGAGGGGGGTAGAGAATGAACACACACACATCACACCCTCTCAACTCACCTTTCTCCCTTGGAGCTTGAGGCCTTCATCCTAGATGCTTAGGTAGACTAGGAGGTGTAGAAGAAGAGGAGCAGAGTGAGGAGGAGTCGGGGGAAGTGCCGGGTCTGTCAGCACTCTTGTCTGCTTGTACCTCGACAGATGCTTATTCGGTTGTAAGTGTTCGAGACTTTCTTTGTTTGTTTATTTGGAATTAGGGTTTAGATCGCAAGTTATCATATCTGCCTTATATTAGATGATGTGTATGCTAGCGAGTAGCATTTGATCTTAGCTTAAGACCCCGGATAGAAAAGGGTAGTCTTGGCCAGGGCTAAGGTTAGTAGGGAAAGGCGTAGACGTGGTGTCTAGGCTGGGCTATACCACTCAGTTGTCTGATAGTCCCACGGTTTGTAGAGGTAGCCGGCAGGTGGTGACAGCCCTGTTCGAGCCTTTTCATAGTCCTCCACATTCGGATATCAGATAGAGCACATATTGGAGCTATCGGCTTGTATAAGCCGGTCGATACCTTTAGCTCGAAGTATAACGGCGACGTGATCTCTTCTTCTAGACATAAATTCTTGATATAGAAAGTCCTCTCTTCTATCTTCTCCACACGGGCGCGTGTGTCCTTGGATGAGCCTGAACCTGTAGATAGCGTACTCACGTTTCCTAGTGGATACGATACTCTGGAATACTCTTCGGTGAAAGCTAAAGCGGTATCCGTGCGCTTGCGGATTTTATTCGTGACATTGCAAAATACCAACTGGTACTCCATCAAGTACTCGCTGAACTCGATGCAGAACTTCACCCTCGGTGATCTCTTTAGTAGAAAAGCGCAATGAATCCTTGATTCCAAGATAATGAAAGCCAAAATGGCTACATTTCTGTAAAGGTTGGATCTGCCGCTGCATCCAATCCATCACCACTGCTGCTCCTATCAGTTTATCGCTCCTCAAATCCTTGATCCACTTCAACAACTCGGTCAATTGAAATTCATTGATGATGGAGTGGGATCATTCCCCTTTAATCTTGGGGGGGGGGACCAGGTGTCCTTTTGGGCAGGGACGACCCATGGTTTTCAACATAAAATCATTTCGACCTCCAGTCGATCACCTTCCCAGAAAGCTTGTACGGGATGTACACTTTTTCCATCCCCTGTCGGAGTTGAAGTCTAGCACCGCCTACTACTGCTATCTCCTTCTCACTCGGCTGGGGCTTCAGATGGAAGAGATAGCGGAAGAGATCGAAATGGGACTCGATGCCCAGAAAAGCTTTGCACAAGTGCATGAAGATTGAGATGTAAAGAATGGAGTTAGGGGTCAAGTGGTGTGTGTTGACGTTTACCGACGTCACCACTGGGATCGTGTGATCTCGGGCGGCAGCGCCCGCAGGCGTCAAGTGGGTGGCAGGTATTTCATGGACCACGAATAAATCCGCAAGCGCACGTAATACCATTGTAGCATTTTACCCGAGAGTATCCGGGGTGTCATTTATATTTCCGCAGGGAAGGCGGTGATTAAGAGTGCATAGGCTTAGTTAATGAACTAATCTTAATTGGACATTCATTCGCATAAACAGGGGTAAGATAAAAGGTATATAGAGAGGTAGTGTGACACACAAGTTCTTCTCAGCTCTAAATATTCTAAAGGTAGGGAGAAAGGAAGAAGTTAGCAGCTCGGATTATATTTACTATGTTAGCTATATCTATACTATCTCATGATTAGATTAACATTAGATTAAACTATTACAATAGGGAGACCGCTACTAGCTTGACAGGAGAAGCCTGAACAAACCATATAGCTTTATGCACCTCCTAACCCCCAATCCGAACGTGGAGGATTACTAGGGCTCTAACAAGGCTGTTACCACCTGCAGGCTACCTCTACAAACCGTGGGAAAGGGCGACATCCAGCAACACTTAATTAAACCAAACACCATGTCTGCATTAATAAGTGATACTCTAGTATCCTGTGCGGAGCCCCACCCTTCGGATGGTCATACATCATACTAGAGCAAACATACGAATACTGGAGCAGTTGCAAGAGTTCTAAAGTTAATATGTTAATCATCTCAAGCACAGGGCAATAATGCACACAAATCATGAAGTATATGTCTAACATTTCAGAATATAAGTCATGCAGATATCGGTAACTATAGATTAAGTCTTTTACAAACGACCGAGAATTACAAAGGAGAACTAGAGATGAACTCATACCGAAACTCTTGAGCAACTCCGGGGACCCGATGAGTACTAATTTCAGCCTAAACTCCACTAACCTATAGAGCAAAATAAGAAAATGAGCTTGAGCTTCAACTTGTGGTGTGTTCCTATTCTCACCCCCTCTTATATTTATAAGAGGGAGCCACGAGAAGCACAGCCCTCTTCTGCAGCTAATCCTCATCGAACAGACCTAATGAACCAATGAGGAGCTGCCACCTGTCTAGATTAAAGCGGTGGGGCCCATGGGCTGGTCGGCCGATGTTGGCACTCCTTAGCCTAACGAATTACTCCGCAAGCGCACAGAGGCCGATTGTAGCTTTTCACCAGGGAGTATACCTGGGATATCGAATCCAAGGAACGGTAAAGCTTCGACTAAACATAGAGATCTTCAACTGGACACAACCAGTGAGAAGAAGATAGAGGAAAGAGGGCCTAACTCCAGATAGCCTACTATTCTGACTAGTTAACGAGCTAACTACTAACTTGATCTGCTTCGGCGGCTGGAAGAGGAAGGACTTCAGAAAGAGATGAGAGGGGAGTCCGACGGCAACCTGCACTACTGCTATGAAAACACCCGAACATGGTGGACTACAAAGGACGGATAGGGCTATCACCACCTACCGACTACCACAACGGTTCCGTGGGGGTGGAACACAACCTGAGATAACTACCAAGCCTGGGCACCACGCCAACAGCTCTCGAGCTACTTGCTCCTACCGTGTACTTAGATAGAAAACAACCTCAAATAAGCAGATGCTACTTACGCAGACTCAGGATCCCGCAGATCAAAGAAAGTAATTAAACAAGTAACTAAGATAGAAAAGTAAAGCTAGCGTGATACTGAAGTTGAGATAAGGAACTTACTCAAAGTATATTCCTCCGAGGTGGATACAAAAGTGGAGTAAGACCGAGAGAACTCGAGTCTGCTCCTTTAGCTCGGCTTTCACTAGAGCACTCACCTTACTCTCTTCCTACTCAACACAAGAGTGTAACAAGAGACTCTCTTCTCTAATGGATGGGTGTGTGTTACAAGAGGGGTGTGGTGCTCTATTTATACTGCTCTATGTTCGGTACTGGACTGAGCGTCAGTTGCACGCAGGTAAGTTAGTTGTGCTTGTCTTTCACGCCAAGGGAGAGCTTCAGAGGCCGCCAGGTAGGGCCGGCCGGCCTCCCCTAGGCCGGCCGGCCTGGGGATGTGGCCACCTGGCCACCGCCTTTGTGTGGACACTCTGGATCTTCTCTTGGAGTCGGTGGAAGTTGCGTAGCCCCAACGGTGACAGTTAGAGGCCGGCCGGCTTCTCCTAGGCCGGCTGGCCTGGATCTGGCTTGGCTTGGGCTTCTGTTTCTCTGTCGCATTTCTTTCAAGGCCCACATTGCTTCTCAAGTTGAGTTGGGTTCTGAATCTTCGTGTTGTCGTTGGATTTGGGCTCAACTCCACTTGGTTCAAGCCTTTCGGCCTTGTCTTATGAAATTTGCCAAAACCACATTGGTGTGACTTGATCTTGGGCTCAAGCCACCCTCCACGAAGTTTCATGACGAAGTGTTGAAGGGGTAGGCCTAGGCCAGGCCGGCCGGCCTGGGGTTCACCCCATTTTGGCTCATTTTTGTATATGTTGCTCCTGTATTCAATAATCACCAAAACTTGTGGAACTTGTTAATGTTAGTAAAAATCATAGCAATATAGTTCTAAAAGCATGAAATCCGAAGGAATGTTGGCGGTAAAAATCATCAAAATCGACCGCCAACACACCCCCACACCTAGACTTTGCTCGTCCCGAGCAAAAGGAGTCGACAAAGATCCTGAGGATCAAGTAAAGTCCGGGGTTTACGAACTTGGGTTTTAGGATCTCAAAAGAGAGGCTAGTCAATGTTTTTAGAAAAAGTTTTTTTTTTAAAATGCAACATGCAATGCAATGCAATGGTGAGATGAACAACATGGTATGCAATGCAACACGGGGTGGGTGAACAAAATGATATGACATGATGAGGTGGTCTAAAACAAAACAAAAAGTCAGCCTAAGTTAACTAGCCACAAGTTTAGAATCAAAGGGTGGTGCAACACTTCATATTTCCCTCTAAAAGGACACAAATAAAAAGACTCTAAACACTAATAGGCACACAAAGAAGGTCTACAAGTTTCCCAAGATCAAATAACAAAGTGCTCCCTCAATAACATTTAGAATGAACAACATGAAGTTGTGGTTTTTGTTAGAGCAATGGTACAATGTTACTTGATATTCCGATTAAAGAGTGCAATGTAGACGGTCATATTAATATATATATAATAAAAGATCGGGTTGCCTCCCGCAAAGCACTTCATTTAAAGTCATAGAGCTCGACTTTCTTACCTTCAAATTGATGCGAAGCCATGGTCCTTCATGCAAGAGGTGAAGGTGTTCCATGCAGCTCTTATTCCACTTTCCATGTTGGACATGATCAATCATGCTTAATGGAAAATTTGTCCAATCATCTCTCACATCATCGTCACCTCCTTCTTTGTTGTCCTTCGTTGCTACCTTTCTTTTCACAGATTTTCCTCCCTGTCCAGATTGGGAGTTGCACCAACCAATTGATCCAATGCAAGGTGCACGAAATCTTCTTTCCAACAAGTCTTCATTTGCCCAAAATGCATTCCAATTGAGGGAGTTATGCCCCTTTTTCCCCGTCACTGCATTCTGTCCCGTGCTGATTTCAGCACGTGCAACTCCGATGTTTGAGACATAGCTCCTCCCGTGGGTCTTTAATTGTATCGATTATGGATGCGTCGAACCGAGGACTTGATGGAGATCCTGAATATTCAACTTTCTTGCATTGTAAATCTCTGGACTTGTGCACAAAATTGTTGAGGCTTAGCGACGTCCGTTCTTGAAACTTGAAGATGTTGATGATGGTGTTCAAAATTTTGGGCACAATTTCCCTCCTCATCATTTGAGTTTCATGTCCTGCATGGTTAGTGAAATTCGGGGCTTCTCCTGACATGTGCTCTTTTAGGGTCATGTGCTGGACCAAGCGCAAAGCAAGATCGAGATTTGCAATTATTTGTAAACATATGCAACATAATCACATCCTCAATTAAATTTCATCAACAAGGCATGGTGTAATTAAATGCAGCATGTGTTTCTTGCATAGCGCGGAGCTCATTATTAGGCAGAGGTTCTTTAAGCATGAAATCAACATTCTCAAGAAACTTTAGCCTATCATCATGAAAAGAACAAGGCATAGAATTTAAACTTTCATTCCGACTATTGGTTCGAGCATGAGATTTTTAAAGATTATCAACAAAACCAATAGAAGCTTGATAATTCAATTTATGCCTTAGCCTCGGAGCTTTTTCATACTCATTGGAGTTGTGGTGCTTTGTGCGAGATGTCATCTTGATGCATTCTTCGTGGTCCGTCGTGGTTTGCTTCTCACGTCTCCATATGTTGAATGTTGCGCTCTTGTAATCCGTCGTGGTTTGTTTGCAACATCTTCGTTTGTCGAAGGTCGACCGCTTGTGCCTTCATTTGCCAACATCATTGGGGCTCTTCCTCTACTCCAAGCCTCTGAATTTATCATGTACGCTTGATGAAAGCATCGCCCAAGCTCCCCTTCATTGTTGTCATCGTCATCTTCTCTATCTTGTTCTCATCGCGTTGCTCCTGCCTCTTCTTCGTGGAATATCTCCTGTATACTCAACAGAATATATACTAAAATATAGATCTATTGAAATGTTTATGAAATTACCTTTCCAACGAGAGGTCATTCATCTTAAACCGAGTCCAAATGAGGGAGTTATACCCGTTTCACTTTTGGCGCTGCGTGCTGTCCAGAAATTTTCAGAGTACACACCCTTCAATGTTTTGGCCATAACCGCTTGTAGGAATCTCCGATTGACTTGATTCTTGATTTGTTGGAACGGGAACTTCGTGGAGCTTTTGAATATCCAAAAATATTCTGCTATTTGCTTCTGAGGTCGAGCTGGACATTGATGAGAACAATATCTTCTTGTGAATTCATCCGAAGATGTCAATGATCTCGATCATGTGGTCTTTGGAACGTAGTGTCGTGCGTCCCTAGGCTCCAAGGTCATCACCATTGATTACCAGCAAATATCACGGATTCAATGATGTGTCTTCTCCATTGTTCTTGCTTTACCCAAGGTGTCGAGATTGGAAGATGCTCATGTGCTTCGTGTTGATGATCCGAACGGTTTCCTTCCTTGATAACATCACTCGATTAGAAGTATATCGAGCATCCCACTAGAGAAGATAGGTGGTATTGTGGTTCTTCTAATCTTGTTGCCTCTAGCTTTGGTCAACTTCAAATCATCATCTTTTGCGTACACAGCCTTCCAATCATCCTTTGACATCGTCATCACCTTCTTCGTCGGTTGCTACTACCTCTGTCCTCGTTGAATTCCCCTTCATCCAGTGCAGAACATGAAAAACTTCTGCTCTATTGCAAGGTGCATCAAATTATCTTTCCAACAAGTGGTCATTCACCCCAATCTGTCCAGAGGGATTTTAGAACGTGCAGCATTGAAAGATTTTACCATAACTCATCACACCAATCTCCAAAGTTGACAGTTCTTGATCCGTTGGAAAGAAGACTTGATGGAGCTTAAAAATAATCTATTATTTGCTCATGGTACTTCTCTGATCTTGAATGAAAAACTCATCACAACAGTAACACTTCATAGATGATGATGATCGCACAATTTTCTTCGCGGGCATGCTTCATACCTATTGCTTGAACAAACAATTCTTCCCAAAAACATTAGTCTTTAAAATTAATTGACACGGCGGAGTACCTTATTTATCATCTTTTGCTTTGGGGAGTGGGGACTCGATAGCGGATGCTAGGCCACTAACAGAAGTTAGCACCTACCACTAAAGAGCGAATCTTGATGTTGTTGCCATCATGTCGATGTGGACGTTGTCGATATTCCATGTCGAGGCTCCTCGATCAACTTGTTGCCGATTGTTGAAATTTGTTGAAGTGGATTATGGATTTCTCGAAGTCCAAGTTTGGTGTCTAGCTTTTACCACCTGCTTTCAAGGACACAAACAAGAAAACAAGGGTATATGCAATAATAAAAATTAGGATTAGTCCAAAAAAACTAGATAGATCGCCCTAGGGTTCGAGTTGCCGATCCCCGGCAACGGCGCCAGAAAAGCTTGTTGACGCTCCTTAGCACCCCAATTTATATACCGCAAGCGCACAAGATCGTGTAGCTTTTCCCTTAGAGTATTCCCCCAAGGTTTATCAATCCGTAGATCGACAAAGAACTATACAAGGTTTTCCATCTAATCTAACGGATCTATCCTAACATGAAGCATGAATTGCACATATAGAGTAACCTTTAATAGATATGAGTGTTGTGTAAAGGTTTATCTCATCCATGAACATAGGCGTAACCATAGCTAAACCAAAGACATGACTAGACTTATTGTCATCTAGTTGTAGTTCAAGCTAACGAGCAAATAAATTATGCATCTCAATCAATGGCATCTTTAAACCCAAAATCTCCAATCCGATCCTTCGAAACCCCATCTACTAAAGCAACGCCCTGTCACGACGGCCCCCTTTGGATGAAAGCACCCTGAAGCAAGTCGAACCCCCCTTTGGTAGTTCCGCCATGAACCTCTAACCACCATGACTACAAGATCATGCTAAGCGATCTATCTCGATAATAGATCTAGGATGAAGCAAACCCAAAGAAAAGAATGAAATCGAAAGAGAGAACATGGTCGCTAAAAGATTCGGAAGACATGATTATCATTACTCACATAATAGATTCGTTTGGATCGTCACCACCGAGTACATACCATTAACGACTCCAACTAGCTCATGAACTCCACCATGGCACAACCATGCAGGGAGGCTATGGTGGCTAGGGGCGGCCTAAGCCATCTCCTAGACAACTTCGAAGACTTGTGGCGGCCGTCGTCTCCCTCCGGTCTTGGCCCTAGGTTTTTGTTGGGTTCTGGGTGGATGGATGCCGCGAGTTGAATACGGTGTGAGCTATTTATAAGCCGAGGAAGCCACCGGTCGAAGGGGAGGCCGGGCCACCTCAGAAACAGGCTAGGCCGGCCCGCTCATGGGCCTAGGCCGGCCGGCCTACCCTCTTTTGGGCTCGCCTCGGTCTCATCTTTCGCGTGTAGACTCCTCGCATCTTCTAGAGTTTATGTCCTTCACGATTGCACCCCTTTGGACGTCATTATCTTGGAGATATCTTCGAGGAAAGGATAGGACAGGCAATCCTTCCTTAAATCTTCATTTTCTTTGCTTAATCCCGAAGTATCTTGATCTCATCTTCGTGAGCTTGGTCCTTTGGGCTCTCTTGGAGGATGGATGTGCATGAATGGGATTCGAATCAACATGGGTTTTGGTCTTTCTTTTGGGCTTTGGCTTTCATCTTTCTCCATGTTAGCACTCGATCATGGGCTTCGTCATTTCATGCTCCAAAATAGGCCAAAAACCTGCAAAAACGAAGTTCCTCCAAAATATATGTGCAAATGTGAAAATAACCAATAATTAGGCCGGGGTTAGGACGGTTAGTGATTTTGATATTAAATTCATGCCATTATCAAGGATAAACAAGGGATAAAGTGGGTACTTAAGGAGCGCCAACAGAGATGGAGGAACTCGAGGAAGAGGGGGAAAGAGGGGAGCCGATGGAATTGGAGCCAGAGGAGGAGATCGCCATGGCTACAGGAGGTTTGGGCGCTCTGCGCTGTTTGGCCGAGGGAGGAAGACGAGTTTGTGGTGAAGGAGTCGATTCAGGGTGAGATTAAATAGAAAAAAATGGAAGATGAATCGGCACTTTCACATTCTACGAGGAGCCGGCTGCAGAGACGTTGTGTCTTCCGTGGTGGTTGTAATGCGTTTTAATGAGCATCAACAGGAAGATGAGGCAATGAGATGGTTTTGGAATTATCATTGCCAAAACCAGGGAGGCATGTGTTATCGCCATAAATTAACAGGGTTAATTAATAGGCCGCAAGTGAGTTGGGCTTAATGCAGAAGTTAAAGGAGGCTTACGAATCGGCTCCTACGTGGGCGTTCGGGCCACTTGGGCCATGTACCTTTAGGTTTAAGTTCAGTTTGAGTTAGAGATAGAGTCCAATATGGACACATTAGTTTAGATTATTTTCCAAGCCTCCAGACTATAAATATGTACCCTATGACATTTGTAAAGGAAGAACGTCATCACATTTTGCAACAACACCTCGGCGCACCACCGCCCCTAATTCTAGGGTTTCATCCAAGGAAGTGCCATGCTGCCTTGATTGCCCCTTGCGATCAGGGCGCCATTGTTCTTGCTTCTATCTTGGTATTACTCGTGCTGAAGCATTTTTGATGGCGAGTAATGCTAGTTATCCTGATGTTTCGCAGCATGTTTTAATAGATTCATTATGCGCTTACTTGTTTATCATCTGTGAACATCATGATATCTCTGTACGATCAAGTTCTAAATCTTATGCTAATTCTCGTTACGTAGAGTTAGTCGTGCGGAGATAATACTTTGCTTTGTTTCATTTAGTAGATCCGATCTGTTACGGTTTGTTCTTGTTCCATGAGAATTGGCTCAATATCTACTAGATTAGGCCTTGCAAACAGATTGGATGTTCCTGTGGTATGTCAGATGCTTTGTTTTGGCCTTAATGGGGATTTGTTCCGGGAACCGGCTCTTACTAGTTCTTAGGCCTCCGTTCTGGTTAGGGTTTAGCCATCTATCATGCTCATTAGTCCCAATTACATGTAGGATGATCCGATCTAGTAGTGAAGCTTTAACCGTCGTGGATTAGATCAACTAGATTTAATTAAAGCAAGTTTTACTGTTATCTGTTTTAACTATCAATATCCGGATATATATATATATATATATATATATATATATATATATATATATATATATATATATATATGATCTGACACCGGGACTTGATCGGCTCTTTAAAAGCCGATGCAAGAGTCATCCCGGGGAGCCGACCACGGCTCGGACTAATATTTACATGTGTTTATGCATGCAGGCAAATCGTCGAAAGCACATTCGCACCTTCCTGATCGGGTATAGGTCAGGTGGCACGCCCTGCATCTCCGGAAGCATCGGCGTGTGCCAGGATCTGGACTGTTGACCGAGGGACCGGTGCCAGCCAGCGGCCCGGCAGCCTCCCGGCTCTTCGTGTTGCCTATCACTACTCGTCGGTGGGTTTTGACCGACAACAGTTAGTCGGTTGATATCTCTAGTAAAGTTTGTCATTCGATTCTTCGATACTCTTTACCATAGTGCTTCCCTGAGGAAAATTATGATACCCTGGAATACTCCAAGGTGAAGTGCTACAGCAGTGATTCTGTGCGCTTGCGGAATCTATATTCTATTAAAGCATAAGAAACACCAACAGGTGCAAGTCCATCAAGAGAAGTCAAGTTGAAGCAATTGGAAATTGTACCACCTCCTCACATTTCTGCTCATGTTGGATGAAGAATTTGGAGTACTACCAAAAAATCAAGCCTGAGCAAGATTGTGACACTCTCACTACTACAACAATACGAAGGTGGAGTCAATGCTGGACAAGATGAAGGAGGCATGTGCCATTAATGCCGAAGAAGAAAAAGATAACCATGCTTAGGAGTGCCCCCTTATAGCCCTATTAACAATGTTTAACATCGTTCCTTAAACTGTGTTGACTAGTGAAATTCTGTGTTTGCATGATGATGTTTGTCTTTATGACCTTGTCTATTTCGCTTCTTTGTAATGATTGTTGGTGTGTTGTGGGTCTTCTACCTACAATGACATCAGTTGTCTAGTTGGGTTCTTCTTTTCTAACTCGCACCTCCTTGTTATCCTCCGTCCTTCTACCCAATCCTTTAGAAGATGTCAAGGAGAAAGATTCAAGGCAACACTGACCGTAATAGTAGAGATCTCCAAGCATTTTCTATCGTCGATAGATGAAAGCAAGCTAAAGTCAAGAATGCTCTTTTCCTTTTGCTATCCCTATGTCCTTCTCCTATCCACCTTGATCACAACCACCAAGAGTTGGTGAAAATGACATCATGGACTATACCTTGTTGTTCGATCTTTCTTTTCTATACTAACCATATCACTATCACCCAACCAGATGGCGAGTCCCAACAAGAATGAAGAAGATAGAGCCAATAAAGAAGACCTCAACGTTCCAGCACAAACTCAGAGGCTACAAGCTATGACTCCAATCATGGCAAATATCCAGCAGCATATTCCAGAGCAAGCCTTATTCACTAAGAACCGCAACACAACCATCGGTGATAACCATTTAGTCTCATCTGCTCTCTTGCCGCCACCGTTTGATAAAGAGAAGCTATTAGCCATGCAGGCTCAAGTCTTACTAGGAAGGATGCAGTTCAATATAGTATCGCCTCATAGTATGGAGCTGACCAAAATAGAGATTCCTACTGGACCAGTGAAGAGGCAAGTCGCCGAAGCGTGGAACCGTCAAAGGAATAAGAGAAGTCGTGGGATGCTAGAGTTGGAAATGGAGAAACAACACAAAGATATTGAGACTCCAGGAATATGTCAATGTTGTGAGCACTATGGTCGTCCATGTCTCCAGGAAGAAGGTAGCTTAATGACAGCAGAAGCAAGGCAATGTTACCATTTAGATATCGATAGAAAGTTATCTATGCAAGATCCAAACCTAGAAGGAGTTACTCAAGCTGAAGATAGAAATCCAACTATAAACCTCGAGGATTGGACTATCACTTTCAAAGAATATCAGCCTAAAAGAAGCAAGCAGCCTAAGAAACGAATTAGTAAAACAAGCCAAGAGAAGATGGAGTAACCACAACCAGTGGCAGATAACGGTACTCAACTCAGTTCCAATCAACCACAGTCAAAAGTTGTTCAACCTCCATGTGACCACTCTATCAAGAAGGATCCTGATGTACAAGCCATTCCACCAAGAGTAGTGGAGGAGCAGAAAAGTTGTCGGGATGGACGTATTAAAAGAGTATTGTGCTATAAATGTGGTGAAAAAGGCCACTATGCCAATAGATGTCCCACAGAACGAGAAAGCCAGGGTGGGTATGTTTTGGATGTGGTAAAGAAAGGCACTATGCCAATAGCTATCCAACGAAGCATAAGAGAACTAGGTCCCGTGGTACGAGATTATACTGCCTCAAGTGTGGAGAAGACAGACATCTTGCTAGTTGGTGTCCCAAAAGCCCCGCACTCGGTCAGACGTCATCAGTTGGCCTCCTTGCCAAGGCAGATGATCAGGGTACCTCAGCCAGACAGGAATGCCATTAATTTTTTATGCCCAAATTTCTATACCACATCGAGTCGCCAAGATATCAAAACCATAAAGAAGCAATCAAGCTCTATACAAATCACTTTATTTAAGTACGACAGAAGTTCTTTGATAGATGGGCCAACGAAGTTGAGAAAAAGAATGAATAGCTAAATGTGGAATTAGACTGAGTATCCACCGTGCTAGCCTTGTGAATCTCGGGAAGAGATTCCTTTTAAGGGGGGTAGTTCTGTCACACCCTCAGGATGTGATTAAAAAAGAAAAATTAAAGAAATAATTTTCTAATAATTTTAAAATTTTCCCCACATTTATTTTCTTCATAGGGAATTTAGTATAAAAAATAATTGTTGTCTTCTAAATTAATTGAGGTCGTTCTATTTGTTTTGCATTCATGCCGCATTGCATTATTTTATTACTTGTTGTTCAATTCGAGTTTAAATTCTCTTGAATTTAAATTTGAATTGAATTGTTTGAATCTTTTTGTTGGAAGAAAAAATGGAAAACCTCTCTCTCACCCTATCTCTTTTCCAGCCCAGCCCAACTCCCTCTCCCCTTTTTTTTTCTTTTTCCGCACTCGGCCCAAAACCTCGCCGCCGGTCCATCTCTTTTCCTTCTCCCCGACCCAGATTGGCGCTCCCCTCTCCTCTCTCACCGCCAGGTGGGCCCCACCTATCAGGCGCATCTTCCACCTCGAGCTGGACTCTGGCTCGAGCCCGTCCACCGCCGAGCGTGCCTCCCGAGCCTGGGTGCGCACGCCAAGGATCCCCTGGGCCCTATAAAAGGGACCCGCGACCCCCCTTGGACCCCCTCTGACTCACGCCGCCTCCATCACCTTGCAAACCCTAGCCGCCGCCATTGGAGCTCCGCTTGAGCTCAGTGCCACCGCCGAACTGCTACTCCGCTGCCTCCCCGACGCGTTCAACCGCCGCTGAAGCTCCAACGGAGGGTGAGCACCGCCTCTGCCCTCTCTTCCTCCCTTTTCTTCCTCTGTTCCGCTCGGGATAACTCGCCGGAGCAAGCTATCCATGCACCACTCTGGAGTGCCTCCTCTTGCTCGCCATAGATCCAAACCGAGCCCCATATCGCGTCCTCCGTCGCACGCTCTTGTTCCCCGTCCTTCCCGCGTCCAAAATTATGCCCGGAATGCTGTTTTTGGCAACTCCGGCGACCCCCGCCGCCTCTCGCTGTCGCACGTCGTCGCCGGCTCCGCCCAGCGTTGAGCTGAGCCGCCGCTCCGCTCCTCGAGCCATGTTTCTGTCTGTAGCCGAGCCAAGCTGCCAGCCGAGCCGTGAGCCTACTCTCGAGCCGACCCGACCTACCTACGCGCCATCGGATCAAGATCCAATGGACTAGATTAGATCTTACCAGAGTCAAACAAGCCAGGTGTCAGTGAACCAAGGAAATGTTTCAAAAGAGCCCTTCTCTTTTCTGGATATCAACCCTCGGTCCACTCTTTTTCAAAAGTAATTGCAAAAGAGTCCTTTTTATTCTGTTTAAGCCCCTGATCTTTTACAAAATCCAATCCGCTGTCCAGGATCTCGAGTTTTGCAAGCTAACCCCTGCGTATAAGGTTTATTTATGTTTGAGTCCCTGTTTTCTTCAGATCTAGCCTCAAAAGTTCAAATCTTTTAAGTCCCTGGAACCTTGTTTTAGCCATAATTTCTTCGTTTTAACTCTGTTTTCATCAATTCTTGTGCCCACGTGATCCTTGCAACGTGTGCAATAGCTTAATAATCATGTTATCCTCTGCAAGCATAGTTTTATGTGTCTTACAAATCTTTTCTTCTAGCCCTCACAGTTGCGATTAGATCCCTGAATCGTCGTTTAGTCCATAGTTTCCACGGTTTAGCTTCGATTTAGTTCGTTCTTGTTGCATTAGTTTTGTTTTAGCGTAAGCTATCGCTTAGTAGTGTTGTTGTGCCATAGTTTTTGTTTTTTAATTAAATATAGATTTAATTTGATTAATGTCTATTCCAATTAGTTCTTCTAATTAAAAGCTAATTAGAGTTCCACTCCCGTTTTCATAAGTAATGTTAACTTGATTAAAACCTACTCAAATGTATTTGTAATTTAATTTGTTAGTTCAACATAAATCATACGTTTAGATGCTCTCACGTATCTATTATCTAATTAATTATTTAATTAGTGTAATTTCTACATAGACAATTATATATATAAAATTTGACTAAGTTCTACTTCGGTTTTATAAATACAAATATGAGATAATTATAATCTAGAATAATTTTTTTAATATCCTTCACATTTGTTTTCCAAATAAAATAAATGAAGTTTATAGATTTTTTGTTTCTTTTATAACACAAATCTTCCGATAGTTGTATCTTTTCAACCGTAATGCCGTTTTTCGCGCTTCTTGCGTTCTCGTAACCGTAGCAACGAGCCCTATCTTCCCGTATGCTCTTTTTAAATCTTTCTTTTGTTTGATGTACTTTTCTTGTTCTTATTGTTCAGTACAACCACAATACTATATGGCTCTGGTCTTGGCTGATTAATTAGAAACTCTAGCTTCAAGAGGGGATGCATCGATGGGGTATAGCCCGGTCCTCTTGAGGTAGTGGCCTTTGCTAAGGAGCTGACCATTAGGGAGGGTTATGCTCTGCTTTGGCTTGAAACCTTAGCGGATTGTCATTTGTTAGGGAATCTTTGTAAAAGCCTCGTAGCGTCCCTATGCAATCACACCTCGAAAGTGTGGTATTGTGCCTAGCTAGCACATACGTGGTTGGGTTCAAAGTTCTTCAGAACTTTTACGCGAATTGTGGTGAAAGTGTACAATCTCTGCACAGTGTAAAATTGATATATTAGCCGTGCTCACGGTCAAGAGCGGCTTGCACCCTCACATGATTAATAAACTTAAAGATGGCTATAAATCACATTCTGGTTATTTCTTCTGGCCTTGCTGAGTACCAACCACAAGTGTACTCACCCTTGCTTACTGCTGCTCAGAAAGAGAAGGTGTATAAAGATTTTGAAGATGATGCTTTGTTCTAGGCATACGCAACCTCCAGTCGATTGGCTGTGAAGTTTGAAGCCTTCGTTTCTAGGATAAGCTGTATAACTCTGATAGTCTTTAATTGTTTTATTTTTTTTATACTGTTACTGATTATTCACTTATAATGTCTCTATATATATGAAACTTGATCCTGACATACATATAGCTATGCATTCGGTTTTATCCTTAAAACCGGGTGTGATAGAGCAACTATTGGATGTTACTACCTCAATAAAGCTTGGAGCAGCTGCTGGATGTTCCTTTGGGTAACAGCTATTTGCAATAGTTTCTAAAAAAATATTGTTCTATTTGGAGCTCTGGATGCAAAATCAAGCACCATAGCTGAGGTGGTGCACTAGAGCACCCACATCTGACATCTCCAGCGTATAGCAGAGGGGAATCTTTCTCTGGTGCTTCGAAGCACCCTCAAAATTGCTACGCTGTAGCTGCTCTTACAATGCTGCTGTGTCTCCCGTTTAGAGAGCGAGCTGGGATTTTCTACATCTGCATTCCTCCTTTTCTCCCTTCCCTAGTCTCCTAGCCACCAGCAGCGCTCCTCGGCTCCCCAATCTCTATGTATATGAACGCCGGTTAAAATGGTAGCTAAGGAGATATTTCGATCCTAAAGATTAAAATTTAACCATGTTGCATTGTATGTTTTGATACTAATTAGGACTAAACATGAGCTAATTATAAAACTAATTGCAGAAACCTAGGGCTAATTCGCGAGACTAATCTATTAAATCTGATTAATCTTAGCCTAGGGATTATGCAATTAGTTTTATCATTAGTCTAAGTTTGATACATCTAATTAGCAATAAACATCTGAGGTGTTTAATCCTGCCTGATCCAAACGGGACCAATACTCTATCATGGACAACAAAAACAATTAATAAAAGCACTACAAATTGTCAGAAAAATATGCAAATCTCCACTTGTGTTCCTCAAGCTGCTCAGTAGGAGGAAAATGAAGACGAGGGACCATCTGAAAAGAAGAGATGGTATATTATCAAATTCCCGTCAGCTCTTTAATTGATCCACTAGGAAAAGCAGGTAAAATTAAGCAGTCACGCCTACAACATCTTAAACGCATTCAGATTTCTTTGCTGTCAACTCCCGTACGGTCTGTTTGGGAGCACTCCACTCCCAAAATAGCCACTCCACTCCTATAACTCCACTCCACCTCCTCCACTCCAATATGTTTGGGTATTATGTAGCTCCACTCTACCTCCCCTCATGAGCCTCCTCCAGCACCTGAGCCTCTCCGCCTCCTCTCGTGGGCCTCCTCTCGCACCTGGCCTCCTCTCGTGGGCCTGCTAATATGCTATGGTGGTTTTTATGCTATGGTAAAAAGATGTGTTATTTGTTTATCTTGTGGGACCCATGTGCCAGTCTCCTTCCCCATCTTCTTCCTCTGTTGTTCACGTTTCCCCTTCTCTCTCGTCAAAACTGCCGATTACTTTTAGGCGAAATTGTTGAATCCCAACTCAATCACTTTGCAATCGAAGCTCGTTCATGTCTTGCGAATCCATTTAAGTACTCATCTTCACAAATCCATGGTGAGATGAACCGAACCAAATCAAGACAAATCCAGACCGGCTGGGCGATGGTCCACGGTCACTCGCTTGGCATGGGCTTCAGCGTGGCCTCCATGGCCGTCATGGCCATTTGAGGGTGTGTTGTCGGTCAAAACCCACCGACGAGTAGCGATAGGCAACACGAAGAGCCGGGAGGCTGCCGGGGCGCTGGCTGGCACCGGTCCCTCGGTCAATGGCCTAGATCCTGGCACACGCCGATGTTTTCGGAGATGCAGGGCGTGCCACCTGACCTATACCCGATCAGGAAGGTGCGAATGTGCTTTCGACAATTTGCCTACATGCATAAACACGTGTAAATATTAGTCCGAGCCATGATCGGCTCCCCGGGACGACTCTTGCATCGGCTTTTAAAGAGCCGATCGAGTCCCGGTGTCAGATCAGATATATATATATATATCCGGATATTGAAAGTTAAAACAGATAACAGTAAAACTTGCTTTAATAAAATCTAGTTGATCTAATCCACTATGGTTAAAGCTTCACTACTAGATCGGATCATCCTACACGTAATTGGGCCTAATGAGCATGATAGATGGCTAAACCCTAACCATAACGGAGGCCTAAGAACTAACAAGAGCCAATTCCCAGAACAAATCCCCATTAAGGCCAAAACAAAGCATCTGACATACCATCGGAACATCCAATCCGTTTGCAATGCCTAATCTAGTAGATATTGAGCCAATTCTAATGGAACAAGAATAAACCGTAACAGATCGGATCTACTAAATGAAACAAAACAAGGTATTATCTCTGCACGACTAACTCTACATAACGAGAATTAGCATAAGATTTAGAACATGATCGTACAGAGATATCATGATGTTCACAGATGATAAACAAGTAAGCGCATAATGAATCTACTAAAACATGCTGCGAAACATCAGGATAACTAGTATTACTCGCCATAAAAAACGCTTCAGCACGAGTAATACCAAGATAGAAGCAAGAACAATGGCGCCCTGATCGTGAGGGGCAATCAAGGCAGCATGGCACACCACCGAGGTGTTGTTGCAAAACGCGATGACGTTCTTCCTTTACAAATATCATAGAGTATATATTTATAGTCCGGAGACTTGGAAAACAATATAAACTAACGTGTCCATATTGGACTCTATCTCTAACTCAAACTTAGGTACATGGCCCAGGTGGCCCGAACGCCCACGCAGGAGCCGATTCGTAAGCCTCTTTTAACTTCTGCATTAAGCCCAACTCACTTGCGGCCCATTAATTAACCCTGTTAATTTATGGTGATAACAAGGCGGCAACGGTGTTCCTAGCAGGGGGCGCAGGCGTTGCCGCAAGGGGCTGCGGGCGGCGGCGTAGGGAAGGATGGGGGTCAGCGCCAGACAAAAGACTAGCAAATTGTTTTGTTTTCTAAAGGATGGCAGTGGTGGGTAATTTCCAACAACTCCACCAGCTCCAAGAATGCGTGGAGCACCTCTTGAGGAGCTCTAAAAAAAGATGGAGTGGAGCCAATTTTTTGTAGAGTGGAGTGGAGCTGGTAGAGGTGTTTGGGTATATTTTTGTAGAGTGGAGCCAATTTTAGTGGAGCAGAGTGCTCCTAAACACCCCCTAAGATGGAATTTGAGGTGGCAGTTGAAAGGAACTGAAGATGGAGTAAATGGACAACAGAGGTGAAGAGACCTTGCCACTGCCGCCCCTTCACCATCGCCGCCGCTAATCAATCTCGCTGTCGCGCTGTTCGCCCACCACCGCTATCTTCTCCTCACTCCCCGCCACCGGCCACCACCCACCCCACGTCGCCCTCCACCGGCTGAACCGTCATCGCCGGCCCCAGCCCCGCTACTCTAGGGTTGGTGGACATGGAGCTGCTCCTAGACCTAGCAATCCCAAAACCCTAAGGTCTGCAGCCTCGAACACATCTCGACCGCCCGCGATCTCGCCGGCGGCTGCTCCACAGCTTTCCCCCTCTCCTAGATTGCCTCTACAACACTGTGCGATGAATATATTTACCGGCGAAAACGACGCGACCCCCATCAGACGGGTGCCAGATGCTCTGGGCAGGATTTTTGCAAAATGATCCTTGGTTCAGGTTATGTGCAAATAATTAGATAGGGTTAATTGGGCTTTCCTCTTGGAAGTCCTCAAAACCAGGGGTTTCAGTGAGAAACGGACTTCCTGGGTCATGAAGCTGACCCATGGTGGTTCAGTTTGTGCTAGACTTAATGATGAAAATGGCTCATATTTCAATGTTGGAAAAGGGTTAAGACAGGGTGACCCTCTGTCCCCCCTCCTTTTTAACATAGTAGTGGATGTGTTTACTAAAATGCTTACTGAAGCTGCTAACCAGAGGATCATTAGAGGTTTACTCACAAATATTTTTGAAGGTATTGTGAGTCTACAATATGCTGATGACACAATACTCTTTCTGCAAAATAACCTAGAACAAGCATGTCACTTTAAGTGGCTACTAGCTTGTTTTGAAAACCTATCTGGCATGAAAATAAACTATAATAAAAGTGACTTACTCACTCTGAATTTATCTGATGATGAGAACCTGGCTTTTGCTAGACTCTTATGTTGCAATATAGGTGATTTCCCTATTAAATATCTTGGGGTTCCTTTGCACTACACCAAGCTTAAGAGGGAGGATATTCAACCAGTAGTAGATAAGCTGATTAAAAGGATTGCTGGTTGGAAGGGGAAGTTACTCTCTAGTGCTGGCAGACTTATCCTGCTAAAATCCTGTCTTGCTAGTATTCCTGTATACTTACTTTCGGTGATTAAATTTCCTAAATGGGCTATCGAGATTCTCAGATGGCCAATTTCATATGGAATGATCAAGAAGATAAGCATAGATACCATTTGACAAGTTTTAAAAGCTTGGCTCAGAAAAAAGAACATGGAGGTTGGGGTATAACAGATCTCACTTGCCTAAATATGAGTCTTTATCTTCCTGGATCAACAGATATCAACTAGATGATGACACTATTTGGAAAAAATCATTGACTACAAATATAATACCAAGAACTCAAATATCTTCTGTTGTCCTGACATTGGTGCCTCCCCATTCTGGAGAGGGGTGCTTTGGGCTAGTAAAGCTGAGTTAGGTGGAAAATTGGAGATAGTAAGTCTATCAGGTTTTGGGAAGACCATTGGTTTGGCAATTGTAGTCTGACTATTCAGTTATGGGAACTTTACACAATAGCTGACCAAAAAAAATAAAAGTATTGCAGACTTGTGGGATAGTGAAACTTTGAAAATCTCCTTTAGGAGAGATGTCTCCCTAGACTTATGAACCAGTGGTTGGATTTAGTCTCAATTGATGAGTCTATTTCATTTTTGCAGACTTGTGGGATAGTGAAACTTTGGAAATCTCCTTTAGGAGAGATGTCTCCCTAGAGTTATGAACCAGTGGTTGGATTTAGTCTCAATTGCTGAGTCTATTTCATTTTCTGATGATTGTGATTCAATTATTTGGGCCTTTGATGGCAGCAGCAAGTTTTCAGTCCAAGCAATTTACAAAACAATTAGCTTCCGAGGCATTCAGCCTGTGTATACACCTATTATTTGGGATATTTGTGTCCATCCCGTGTCCACATTTTCCTATGGCTTTTATCCAATAACAAAACTTTAACTAGAACAAACCTTGCTAAGAGGAGACATGTTGAAGATACAACTTGTTTGTTCTGTTCTGAACAAGAAACAGTACATCTTTTCTTTGAGTGTTGTATGGAAAAAGTCCTTTGGACCTACATCTCTGAAATTTTTTATGTAGCCCTTGGTACTGATTATGAGTCTATAGCCCATTGGTGGATTAGTAATAAAACTTATAAAGTTATGAATTGTTTCTCGGCCGCATTAATGTGGTGCTTATGGAAATATCAAAATGAAATGTGCTTTCAGGGGAAAATGTGGAGGGGAGAGAAGATGCTACTAAGCAGGCTATACAACATGTTGAAGAGCTGGCGAATTCTGTTTGTGGATGGAGACTTGGACACCCTGAACCAAGCCCCATCAAAACTGCAACACATGCTGCAACAACCTCCTCGTTTGCTTGGCCAAAGCCAGGAGTACTCACTCATGTGGACTTCGCCGGAGGAGACTTCGTCAAGTTCGGGAGCATTGCCTGGGACAGCGCCTTCCACAAGTGCTCGGCTGCTGGTCGCTGAAGCTCCTGGAGATTTTCCTTCTTCGGCTACAGACTTGTTTCCGTCGTTGGATGTAATGACCAGTCCTGTTAGCTCTAGCTTTAGCTCTGGTTTTGGGTTCTCTAGAATTCTTAGCAGGCGTGCTTCAAATATGCTGTCCCGAACCTTGCTGGAAAACGCGTTTGATGCTAACTATGCTTTGTTTCGATGAAATAAAGCGGGGACATCCCTTTTCTCTAAAAAAAATGTGCAAATAATTTGATGGGCTGAATATTTTTAATGTAACAGCCTGGGTTTTGGGCCCTTGCTTTTGATGTGAGGAGCAGGCTGGACTATTCAGTGAGGAACTTGACTTATCCTCGAGACTGATTTTCAAGTCGTTGCGATGGATTTCAGGAGAAACACACGGGGAACAAGAAGACAGCTCGGTCTGCATGCTGCAGTGAGCCGAACAAGAAGAGAAAAGCCAAGCCACACGGTGACCTAGCCTGATCGTTGATGAAACTGAACTCAACGCTGCCGACTATTTTGTCAGGCGGTTGCCAATCGTTCGGCTGGACAAACAGGGAAAGATGAGCTGAGGTGGCAACAAGCAGAGCATTACGTAGCTAACGTCATTGCTCTAGCAGAGCCGTCGCCTTTCCGAATTGAGGCAGGTTGAGGACACATGAGTACACAACGACATGACAGTATGACACTGACCAAAACATCTGAAAGAAACGAGGTGTCCTGAATCGACAGTGCATTAGCAAGGAACAGAGGGCAGCGGAAGTGTGCCAACGCGGGCTCGTTCGGCCTGTTTGCCGCCCCCGCGGCCCCGCCCAGGCATCACGCTCGACTTCACCAACCCAGAATTCCAGATGACAAAATCCGGACTAGAGAGTTCTCCCCACTACGTACTACAAAATGAATTTGTAGTCGCACAAAGCGAAATCACCGTAGCGGTTGTTATTCCAAGGCTTTTTTCCCTCAGAATTTAAGGGCCCGCCAGCCCCCGTTTTACTTAAGTAGCATCAGGGTAACAATATAACAGCCGTGTTTAGATCACTTTGCCAAATTTTTTTTGAAAAAGAACCTTACTAATTTGAAGTATTAAATAAAATACACAGCTATTTTGTCTGCCTTTGCCACTTGACAAACAGCTCACCGCATTATTTCACACAAACCAATACAGAGCACTCTGGACTCCCAGGCTGCTACAAGACAAAACAAAACAAACTGAGAGGAAAAAAAAACTGGGGATGCTTAATTGTTCTCCTTCGCCTTCTCTTTTTTTGTTCTTCACGCCTCCATATCTTTTATAATTATGCTTGGTACTGGAATATTTGACTCTGAGTGGATGCGACGCATCTCGTCAGGCGCCCTGCGTAACATCAGCAGATCGTCGCGCGCCCTGTGAAACATCTCCAGATCGTCATGCACCAAGGTCATTCGATTCTCCCAGGTCTGGAGCATAGTTTTGACAGGCTGCAGTATTGGAAATCCTTGAGATTCAATGTCCAGATTCTGATGATCGGCAATGCTATGCTCCAGACGCTTATATTCGGGCCTCCTTAGATCAGGGACACTAGTCCTGCCTAGGAAATCTATGTTGTTTCTTCTCGTCTGGCACGGCAGGAGCAGCGAGCCCGATAACACACTCACCAGCAGCGGCATGTTCTTCAGGATCTGCTTAGCGTCGAAGCCTGGATGCGGGAAGAAGCAGTTCTGGATAGCTAGGTCGTTGAACGCAAGGGCAACGAACACACCCGCCGTGACGACGCCGCGCAAACAGTCATTCCACCGGAGGTGCCGGGCCTTGAGCCTATGGCGATTGGCGAGTTGCTTTCTTTCTGGGTGTGAGAGGTGGTTCATGTTGAAGATGAAGAGGCGCCACGGTGTGGCTATGCCGTAGTACAGCTTACCGCCGTCGAAGAAGCTGTCGGTGAAGGCGGAGATCAAGCAGACGAAAGCGAGGATCACGACGAGACATAAGCTGAGCCACCAGTTGGAGCGGTGCTGGCACTCTCCCTTGTTGGTGAAGGACGGCACCAGCGTCTGAAATACCATCACCGCGCCCGTAGGCAGCAGATGCAGCAAGTTCGCCGAGACAGACAGAACCCTCTCGGGCACCGATGAGGTGGGCACCGGCTGACGCTGAGAAGGAAGAAGGGACTCATGCAATAGGGCATCATTATTATGGCCGTTCCTGGCCGCTGGTGAAGCAGGAGCCATTCTTTGTGTTGCGTGACCTTCAGTATGCGAGCTCTCTTGCTGGCTGTACCGATTGTTCCTTCGGCGTGGCTGCAATTTATATATCGCCTGACAACCTAAAAGGACGACTTATACGCAAGTCTTTTAATTAATTTCTCCAAGAAATTGTTTATTTGCAATTTGTCTCTTGATTTGGCCCTTTCGTTCGGGTTATGGAAATGTGTACAGTTGACTGAGCCAAGCTGACCCTCACCTTGGACTTCTACATATAATATATGAATTTTAAATTTTGTTTCTTACTTGTCCAGCTGTACTTCTTAATATTTTAATGCAATATCTTTTGTTATTATGAATATGACTTGTGTACAAATAAAATAGAACCATGAATACGTGTCCCACTGAATTAAATCATATACGTGTCTGGCGTTGTATTTGATAGGATGTATTTGTTTCCCTTTGTACCATGGTTTATACGGTTGATGTTTGGATCGATGCTGCATAAATTGCGAACCGATAAACTACTTTCCTACATTAGGCGCAATTCCGTACATTAGCGTCAGCAATGACATCAAATTTTTTTTCTGCCGTCTGATTCAGACTGGATGGAAGTCAGCGCTGCATGATGTAACCAAGGGCATTCTGGGCCGTGCGGACTATGCGACCGTACATGACCTTTAAATTTGAAGGCCACCAAAATATAAAGTACATCTTATGTATAGTAATATAGGAGGTTTCAATTTTATTAATTTACAGCTCAATTCATAGCAAAACGAGGCTTAAATTTTATTCAGAAGTCACACATCGTATCCCTGATTGTTAATCGCCCAAAACATGGCCTTCCGTTCGGCGGCCGCATCGGCACTCGACTCATTCACTGACATCGTATACGGTTGATGTTTGGATCGTGCTCATGTCATTAGCTTTACGTCATCGTGCTCATGTCATTAGCTTTACGTCATCGTGCTCATGTCATTAGCAATCATGGAAGATAGGTCTAGTTCAACAATTCCGATATTCTTTATCTTTCACCCAACCTTTTTGTTTCCCGAGCAGTGCCAGCAACTTGAAAGAGATAGACAGTAAATATATTGGGGAAGAACGTTTTATATAAAAGGCTCCACCAACAATCATCTTTCTATAATAAAAGGGTCCCGGCAGGTTAAATGCATTTGAATTGCAAAGTTCAGAAGCGCGAATACACTATGCATGTGCTCTTCAGTTAATTGGACCCATGAGCTATCCCATTCTCGGAAGCCTCCTTAAGAAGAATAATATAATAATCATAATAGAATAAATTACACATCATCATGGAATTAATATAATTCGTTGACCAACAAAATTCATAATTAGGTCCCTACTCTTACATATTTTCTAGGCCTGGGCATAAAAAACGAGGTCCAAAGATTGGAACCATAAAAATGGAAATGGAGACCGAAAAATCCAAAAATATGAATATTGGGTAGTAGATTAGACTCAACTAACCTATCTTTTAATGTCAGCTTTGGATCCCATGATCGGGTACACAAATAACCGAAGAGATGACGAAATCCATAGCCCAGTCGGTAGGTTCTACACTGTTTAAATTCAATTTTGCTATCTACAAATCAACTTATGAACAATCAATGATTTTGTGAGTTTCTGGCAGTGACATTGTTCTCTAATATAACACAGTTTACAATCTACCGGTGATTGTAAATGATATGGCTTTATAATTTTGCAGATATTACTGTGAACTAGAACGAGTACACAATTCTCTTGTTATCCCGGTTCCCAAGACCTTTTAGTTTACTCTGCACCCCTTTTAGCTTACTCTAGACCTAGGACTCTGAACTCAAGACACCAACACAGTATATGTGACTTGAATAGCTTCCTTTTAATCTAACCCTTAAAGGATCTTTTGATCTTGGTTGGAGCCACTTTTAGTCCCCTTTGGTGGCTCCAACCAGAATTAAAGCTCCCTGCCGCCCATAGTCATTTGACTCGTGACTAAACCCTTCTTTAGTCCCAGGTCCGACGGCAGCCGGGAGCCCAAGACTAATGTCAAAAATCAAAGACCATTTCTGTAATAGTGTACTGAAAATCAGGATAGTTTGGTCATAACCGAAAACTGGATAAAGATTTAGGTACTCAAACTTTCGAGGCACCTATAAAATTATCACTAATTCGGGTATTGAATCTTCAAAACCGAACTACTTGGACTGAATGAAAGTTCCGTTAAAACTAAAAACCCAGGCCTAATTATTTCAACACAAAGCAATTTGATTTTGCTCCTATATATGCAGGCACCCTATTAACTTTTGAATCCTAGATGTACAAGTGGTTTGGTTGAAAGGAATCGGGTGCTCGTAGCCTAAGAGGGGGGAGGGTGAATTAGGCAAACTAAAAATCTTAACCTCAAGCTCCAACTAATTTGCACAAAATATAAATTAGATCATACTATCTAGATGTGCAACTATTGTTCTTCTAGTGTGAAAGCCCTCACCCCAAAAAAGTTATGCAACTTATAGCCAATGCTAACAAGAAACTACTCTAAGAAAGTAAGGCAAACAAGTTGCAAGGATGAAATGTGGAAGCTTAAACAGGGATGAGAGAATGCAAACTCCTGACGCGAGATTTATCCTGTGGTTCGGTTAGGCACTAAGCCGCTCCTACTCCACGTTGTTGAAGCACTTACGAAGAGTATCGCTTCTCGGCCACCAAGTCTCTCCCGGGTCTCTTCTTGTGTCGCCACCAAGGCTTGCAATTCACCACGGTCACCTTGGCCCCGGGTTCCACTAAGGAGCTTCTCCATGAAGGATGGGGGTCTCCACGTCCCCTACACAAAGATGGTGTTGCCGCTCCACAACAAGCCGGAGGGTCGAAGATGTTGCCGGCGAGCCACGCACCAAGACTCCAAGGATGGCCGGCACACCGGGTACAAGTTTGAGCTACTCTCAACCACAGCACACAAGGCACACAACTTTGCTCTCACACTCAAACTTGAGCTAGCCTAGCACTGTCACTTACAAAGCTTGTGCTAAACCTAAAAATTTGATCACTAAGCATTTGGGTTGGTTTGGAGTTGTTCTTCATTGTGTATGAGATCTCTCTGAATTCCAGCAACTCCAAAATGGCCGGGGGATGGCATATATATAACCCACCAAGTCGAACTAGCTGTTTGTAGCTGTTATCCCTTTTTTTGTGCGGATGTTCCGATGGGGGGCGTCGGATCTTCCGGTCACACTGTGTCTGAATAGTAACCATTGGGTCTGACAGCTGACATGGAGGACATCGAATCTTCCGATGCATTGCTTCGATGGGGCGTCGGATCTTCGGGTGCTAAAGACCTGTCTTCTTCTCCTGCTCAAATGCTAATGTCACTGATCCAGTGCCTTAGTCCGATGGCCGTTGGACTATCCAGTGCTAAAGGATTTTCCAAATCCTGAGAAACATGCTCTATGGACGATACTCCGATGATTAGTCCGATGGTGCTTTCTTGGGAGCGTCGGATTATCCGGTGTCACTAGAATTTTCCATTGATGTCATAATTAGTCCGGTCCTAGTAGGCTGGTTAGTCCGATGGGGGGGTCATCGGTTAGTCTGATGGCCCACCGGAAGTTCCGGTAGTACTGAAAATCTTGTTTCCTCTTTGCACTTGTCCAACTCGTCGCAGCAGTCATTTGACACTCTCTGCTTTTTCCATGCGACTTGAGTGTCTCGACGGTGGATTGGACATCTCGTCCGTGAGTTGGACGTCTCAACGGTGACTTGGACGTCTCGGATATGGTTTGGTTCTTCATCCAAGGGACCTGGAAAATCCTACAAATATGATCTCGCAGACTCGTTAGTCTCATTGATTGCGTTGTCATTTGATCACCAAAATTACTCACTCGAAATGGCCTAAATGGGGCCATGTTCGTTACAATCTCCCTTTTTTTGGTGATTGATGACAATACAATCAAAGGAAGCATAAATTTTCAAAAAATTATATAAATGTTTGGCCATGTTCGTTACATTGGTAATAAACCCCGTGTCAACTATATACGCTTGGCTTCAACAGGTCATCGAAAACGGTTGGATGCATAGTTCTTAGAGTCAAAAGTTTTTTTAGTATTCATTAGGACATGTGTCAGAATTCGATTTGTTGGGTTACATAAAATTTGCAGGGCCGGAGCCACACTCTAGCAACGAGGTTGAGTTGTAAAACTTCCTCTGAAAACGAGGGATTCTACATTATAAAATTCCTTTCAGCCCTTTTACTGATCCATTTCGCAAATCAGGTAAAATTAAGTAGTCACAATATCTGAACTGAATTCAGATTTTTAATGACCTTAGTCCAGTTCGATGAAATTCGATGGGCTAGCTGAAACTGAAAGGAACTGAAGAGTAAATTGAGTATAACGGTGAACCATGTGCGCACGAGAAGCCCAATGAGCGACCGGTTGCTGCAGAACAACAACGAGGAAAGCCGCAAGCGCGCTCGGGGAGAAGGCGGCCTACTGCGGCGTTCACTGGCTAGATCGCTCCTCTGTCTGCCGCGACCCCGCTCATCGGCCGCGCGCGGACTGAGACACAGCAGCTCCGGCCTGTGCCATTATCGTAACTGGAGACGACACTGCTAGAAAAAGCTTCGTCCAGAGCCGGCTCATGGTTTTTAAGGATCCCAGAGCGAGCCAAACGCTATGGGCCCTTTAGGCTAATTATCTCATTTGAGATAGTAATTAAAAAATAAAATTCTGATAATATATGTAATTCATGAAGAATAATGTCAATTACAAACTAAAATGGTAGAAACATAAACTATTATTACGATGATGTGAGTTATGATTATCTTAAATAAGAACCAAACTCTAATGACTACATGTACAATAATCTTTCAATTCTTCTTAAAGAAATTTCTACAAAAATTTCTTGATGCAAAATCATTAAGAACAACACCAAGAACAATATTGTCCAAGATCGCCCTCTCAATGGAGCACATAGCAAAGCCATTCAATCTGTCCAAGAACCGGGTTTAGTCTCGGTTCTCTAAGCAGGCGGTCCCTACCGGTACCAAACAATTTTTCCCCTTTTTTCCAAAATTCTCATTTATTTCAATTGTTTATTACTAATGGAGTTCTCCTTTTTTCCCCATATCCTCTTTTATTTCAATAGTTTATTAATATGTATTCTTTTATAATTGTTGCTGGTACCCGAGCTATACAATACTATATGTCCATTAGTTGCATTGGAGTTAAAATAATGTATGAAAATAACTAAATATCATTGTCAATCATGTAATTAAGTTATTTAGACATAATAATATGTACAAATATCACGACTACAATTAGTAGAAATGTAATGAGCAATCATTTTTTTCTCTCGATTACAAGTACTACCCTCATGATGTCGATACGGATAGTCTATTAATATGGCCGTTGTGGTACAACTCGCCTCTAGGATTTAGGATCTCATTCATAATGAATCCTGTTAAACAGATTTGTGTTAGACACTTAGCGGGTCAACTTCAACACCATATGGATACTGTGAAATCGTCAATAGTTGTTTTTGTAGTAGCACATAGGTCATATTTATACTAGGAACAACACTCTTATATGGTTACGAACTGAAGTTTAGCATGTGGATGCCAACAAGTGGGAGCATTTACAAGGTCTACTTTAGTTCTCATGTGCTTCTCACCTTTTGCACAGCCTTGAGCAAATTGATCCCTCTTAAATACTACATTGGTTGCGCTGGAAAGTAGACTTGATAAACTTTTCAACCATGTGTATCATGCACCCTAAAAAGTACCTTGTTGGCATGACTTGCATGAGAAGTTGAGCTTTCATGTAAACCTATGTCTTGTGCGTGTAATCTTGCTCATCATGGATAGCAGCCTTGGCATCCTCGTTGTAATCGTTTGTATTTTTGAAGTAACCCATCGCAGCAGCCTCATGTGTAAACGGGAGTAAAAGTTCTCATGAAATGTAACTTTGAGGAAATAAAGTATGCACCTCTGGTTAAATTTGTTACTACGGTATGGGTAACTTGTCCTTTGAAGGCTTGTGCGCTTGTGAAAGGTAAAATTTCTTACTATATACGGTATGGGTAACTTGTCCTTTGTACGCTTGTGCGCTCGTGAAAGCAATCGAAGCTCGTAGCCTAAGAGGGGGAGAGTTGAATTAGGCAAACTTAAAATCTTAACCTATATCTCAAACTACTTTGCACAAATATAAACAACAATATGCTATCTAAATGTGGAACTATGGTTCAACTAGTGTAAAACTCTCATCCCAAAATAAGTTTTGCAACCTATAGCCAATTCTAACAAGATACTAAGAAAGTAAACGTACACAAATTGCAAGTAAGAGTTGCGGAAACATAAAGAAGGGATGAAGGGAAGCAAACTCTTGATGTGATTATTCATCCCATGGCATTGGTAGGACCTAAGCCACATCTAGTCCATGTTGTTGAAGCACTCACTAAGTGTGTGAGTGGTTACTTGAGCACTCACTAGGGTGTGATTGGTTACTTGTGCTATTCCTAGCCTGGCTAGGAGTGACGCATGGCCAACCCAAGCCAGGTTATTGGAAGTATTTAGGCCCGTGTTTAATTGGTTGCGTTGCCACTTTGCTCTTGCTAGATTATGTTTGGTTGGCTGCACAAGGGGCTAGCTTGCACTGTTTGTGGTTTGGCTTGCACTATGTAATGCTGCTGGGCCCAGCCATGCCAAGCCTTATACAGGCTGCATAACTAGAGATGCAGCTGAAATCCATGTCCCGCAATGCAGCCGTACAAAACTGTTTGCACTAGCTAAGCCTGCATAAGGGGCCTATTCATCCATCCAAACAAACCAGACCTGCACTATGTAAGCCTGGCTAGCCCAATTATACACCTACCAATCACAATCTAAGAGTATTTCTTTCTCGCCACCAAGTCTCTTCTAGAACAACCTTGACTTGCCACAAAGGCTTGCCAGCTCACGCCAAATTTTCGGTCACCTTGATCCCATTTTCCACTAAGGAGCTTCCATGAAGGATGGGAGCCTCCACATCCCCTGCACAAAGCCATCAACACCGCTCCACACCAAGCCGGAGGGTCGAAGACTTGCCCGAGAGTTTCCAAGACACCAAGGAGCCAGCACTCCGAGAATATACAAGTGCGGTTCACTCTAGAACCAACCCACAAGGCAGCATCACCTTGCTCTCTCACTCCCTCAAGAGCTAATCCTAGCACTAATACTCTCAAAGATGTTAAGGCCTATGGATGTGATAAATTGGCACTCTTGTGGCTTGGAGGTGTTCTTCAGGGTGTAGGTGACTTCTACCAACTCTAGGAGCCTCAAATGATCCGGGGTGAAACGTATGTATAGGCTAGAGGGCACTACATAGCCGTTACTAGCTGGTATGCCAAAACTGCACATAGCATCGGTTAAAACCGGACAACATCATCAGTTTAACCGGTCACACTAAGCCTGCAGTTAGCCGTTGAGCTGACCGCTGAACTCCAACCGCACACTGCAGCTGACATCATTACACTGACGCTTGCACCAATGCATGGCGGTTCAATTGGTCCTCAAGACTTTGTCTCTTGCTGCTTGACATTCTATCTAGACAATGCCAGCACCAATGCATCGACGTGTTTCCATACACCATCGGTTTAACCGGTGCTCCTGTGTTTTCTTCACTTGATCACCATTAGAACTCTTGAATGCATCGACCCATTCATTTTCAAGGCCGTCGGTTCAACTGGTCGGTTGATTTTTGCTGCACCTTGTCCAACTAGTCTCGGCTATCAATTGGACACCTCAAATATATTCTCTCTGGTTTTTCACTATGATTTGGATACCTTGACAGCGATTTGGACAATTGACCTAGAAATTCAACACATTTGAGCTCATAAACATTGTTAGTCCCATTGACTATATTATCACACAATCACCAAAAACATAAATTATAGCCTAATGGGGCCATGTTTCTTTCAACTTGGTTACGTGTAACCGCACATGCCAATTTATCTTTACGTAACTAGAGTTGGAATTCAAGTTACTAATACTAGTGTCATTGATTGTATGTTTAACGGATTGATTAACTGATGCATCATCCATCTTGCATGTGGCTCGGATATCCTCTCCTAGTGGCGAAACTGGAAAGAAATTCAAAGGGAGCTGAACAAACTCCAATAATATTTGTAGGTACAAGAATTTGGTAATTAGCACAAATTATTGACCGTGCTAATACGCACTAGCTAGTCATTGTATATATTATTTAATCATGCAATACTAATTCATAAAGAAAAATAGGAGCGGGAGTCAATATGTATTGTTCATTTTAGTTTTGCCTTGGTTTCCTACAAAGATTAGGCCTAATTTTACAAAAAAATCTATTCTATTATGCGATACAAAATCAACAATATTTCCAGAACAATAATATATTTATATTGGTTTAAATTGGAGAAGCATAGACAGAAGACGATATGGCTATGATGATTAATGCAATTAGGATGGATTGCAGTCGTTCGAGTAACTGAATAATATTGTGGGGCTTTGTTGTGGGCTGAAGAGGTACATAAAAACTTGAGCTAAGATTAAGCTGACCTCACAAGATTCTCTTCTACAGGTCGACGCCATTCTCCCTCCATGGTAGTCGGCGAAGGAAACTCCTATGGAATTACAATGTAGATAAAATGTGAGTTTGGATGGTGGATGGAATCAACAAACAATTAAAAACAAAAGGGATTCTAAATAGTCTCATTGCTTGCAATACTTCCATTTGCAGCTTGAATGCAGAGTGCACTAGCTCGTCCCATCTCTAACTCAAACAGTTAAACCCAATCAACACCTTTAACATTGCACTGTCTATATTTTATCCTCCGGTTCAGTACGCTCTTCAACTACCTCAATTAATTTCGATCTCTCCCCTCCACAAATTTATAAATATTTTCCACACCATGCTGACTCGGACCCATATATAGCTGCAACTCCATAGATGTTCTCTAATGCTGCATGTAGTGCTTCATCAGGCCACAACTCACTTGGTGCCTTGCATGGTCCTTAAACGCTTTAGGCGTGGAAGGCCTCAGGAACTTGCTAACACGCTAAAAATGAACTGTTAGGATGCAAGAAGCTGGCCATATGGGCTGAAGACAGTTTTGCGTGGGATGCCGAAAAAAGGCAATGCACACACTGGACTCGTCTTTGCCACACAGCAGACTGCCCTGCCGTCATGCATGATTGGTACATCTGGGTGCTAAAACCTATAGAAATATGAATTCTAAATAACAAATTACATGATGTGTGTGATTAGTTGTATTTGGGCACCTCTTTGGAGCGGTTGTTGCCTCTTTGTCGGGTCTAGTGGATCGTTTCCGGGCCAGCATATGAGTTGGTTCCTCGTAAGCCCCGCGTAAGTCCCAGGCAGTAGTTGCTCATGTTCTTGGATATTGCTCGGAAGCCCCGCGTAAATCCCAAGCAGTAGTTGCTCATGTTCTTGGATTTATAATAGTGAAGCATTCCAGAAACTCGTGCTAAGCCTATGTTCTGTGGCGGAAAATGTGTTTTCTCGATTATAAAGAAAGTCCATGTAGCGTTTGGAAAGGACCATGGCAGCCAATAAATTCCGAATGGTGAAAACGGATATGCATCAATGTGGAACCTATCTTATTAGGAAGTCCCCTCAACCCCAACCCCAACCCCCCCCCCCCCCCCGGCCAACCCCCTCCTCAGTTCTGCCACTATCCTCTCCGGATTCTCTTCCACAGCTCGGGGCAATCTCTCCCTCCATGGTAGTCGGGGAAGGAAACTCCTATGGAATTATGATCTAGATAAAATGAGAGTTCGGATGGAATCAACAAAAATTTAAAGACAAATTGGGATTCTATATAGTCTCCTTGTTTGCAATATTTCCGTTCGCAGCTTGAATGCAGAGTGCACTAGCTCCTCCCACCTCCAACTGAAACAGTCAAATCCAACCAACATCTTTAACTTTTCACTGTCTATATCTTATCCTCCGGTTCAGTACACTCTTCAACAACCTCAATTAATTTCGCTCTCTCCCATCCACATATCTATAAATATTTCCCACACCATGATGAGTCGGACCCATTACCCATATATAGCTGCAACTCCACAGATGTTCTCTAATGCTGTAGTGTTTCATCAGGTCACAACTCGCTTGGTGCCTTGCATGGTCCTTAAAGGCTTTAGGTGGGTGTGGAAGGCCTCAGGAACTTGCTAGCACGCTAAATGGAACAGCATGGAAAAAGCCAATGCACATACTGGGCTCGTCTTTGCCACAGAGAAGAGTGCCCTGCCCTCATGCATGATGCATGCTGTCCAGTGAGCCGAAGAAGAAGAGAAAGCCAAGCCACGGTGACCTAACCTGCTAATCGTTGACGAAATTAACTCAATGCTGCCGACTATTTTGTCACGCGGTTGCCAATCTTGTTCGGATGGACAGACAAGGAAAGATAAGCTGAGCCGGCCACAAGCAGAGCATTACATATATATAGCTGGCGTCATTGCTCTAGCAGAGCTGTGGCCTTTCCACATTGCTCACCACATCATACATAGATACTGACCAAAACATCTGAAAGAAACGAGGTGTCCTGAATCGACAAACAGCTCACCGCATTGTTTCACACAAACCAACAGGTACATAGCATTCTGGAGTCCCAGGCTGCTACAAAAAAAAACTGTGGGGGAAAACGATTGGTGATGATGCTTAATTCTTCTCCTTCGCCTCACTACGGGACACAAGCTATTTGTCGTGTGCCAAAAACACACGGCAAAGCCCGGTTTGCACACGGCAAAGGCTTTGCTGTGTGTAGCACACGGCAAAAGCCCCACGGCAACCAAGCGTCGACAAAGGCCTTCTTTGCCGTGGGTTTTTTGTCGGGCATTGCCGTATGCATAACTCGACACTCGGCAAAAAAAAAGGCAATGACAGCAGCTGACGGTGGCAAGGCCACTTTGCCGTGTGCCAGCGCCATGACACACGGCAAACAAGAGAAGTTTGCCATGTGCCAAATACCACAGCACACGGCAAAGAATGGAACCTTTGCAGTGTGCCATGGATTTAGCACACGGCAAAGATGCTTTCCAGGCAGGCCCGTGGTCATTCTTTGCCGCGTGCTTTGGTCTTTGCACACGGCAAAGAATGGTTTTTTTTCTATTTTTTTGTTTTATCGCGTATATGAAACCCAAATGATTTTAGCAAAGCATATATATCAAAGTAGTCATGACACACATTTCATATAGCACAATCAGCATTATAGGCAATATACATAGTCACATCAAGCGCAAATCCAAATAAAGTGGGATATCGTTCGTCCACAACCACAACTACACCACAAATAGTGCATACAAGTTTCTGAATGTGTCCATATAAGTCAATACAGTAAAGGTAGCATAGAGACACAAATAAGAACCACTCAAGGGGCCGGCGGCGGGGGCAGGTGCGGCCACGAGTGCTGCTGCGCATACTGCTGCAAGTAAGCCACTTAATGAGGAGGTGGCCACACCGGAGGCTGAGACGTCGGGGGAGGCGATGCATGCGTCGGGGGAGGTGATATGTCTGGATTGACTAGCCCATCATTGGATGCTGCCGATTGATTCTGCACATAAGTGAAGATATTGCATTTGCGAGCATGTATTATATGAGAAATCAAATTCTAAGCATTATCCTAAGTTCAGAGTCGTAGTTGGTTGTATTCTAAGTCATTCAATGTGCTAAGTCTCTATGTTAAATGAAAAAGCGTTGATTGTTAAGTTTCTCACCGGAGTAAGCTGAACTGGTGTAGGTGGTGCTGGAGTCGGAATCATTGCTGGTGGTGAAAGACCTATCGCCGAGCCCACAGTTCGCATGTAACCAAGAGCCGTATCCAATGAAGCCTGCAAGTGGTCACGCTTG
Organism: Panicum virgatum; assembly: GCF_016808335.1. Lineage (NCBI taxonomy): Eukaryota > Viridiplantae > Streptophyta > Magnoliopsida > Poales > Poaceae > Panicum > Panicum virgatum. The sequence continues at coordinate 54,715,388 of NC_053147.1, forward strand.
GCCCGCCACCTCGCCTCCTAGGCCTCCTGCCGTGCTTGGAACTCTGCTTCCATCTGGGCCTGTAAAATTTGATTCCAGGGTTACAATATAGAACATAGCGTACGTAAAAATTAATGAACGCAAGATGAAATAGAAATAACCTTGAGTGATGCCATCCGAACGTGTGTACTGTCTCTTCGCTTTTTTTTTTGTTCTTCACACCAATTCTTCTATAGTTACGCTTGGTACTTGACGATTTGACTCTAAGTGGATGCGAGGCGTCTCTCCAGGCCTGTGCGGATCATCGCGCGCCCTGCGAAATGTCACCAGATCGTCATGCACCGAGACCTCCCAGGTGTTGAGCACAGGTTCCGGACGCCCATATTCGTGTTCGGGCCTCCGTGGAGCAGGTGTGACAGAGGGATGGACAGTAGTCCTGCTCAGGAAATCAAGGTTGTTTCTTCTCGTGTGGCACAGCTTGAGCAAGCTCGACGACGCAGCCACCACCAGCGGGATGTTCTTCAGCCACTGCTTCGTGTTGAAGCTTGCATGCGGGAAGAAGCAGTTCTGGATCCCTAGGTCGCTGAACGCAAGGGCGACGCACACAACCGCCGTGACGACTGCGTGCAGATAGTTATCCCACTGGAGGCGAAACGTGCTCCCAATACGGTGCCTAACGGCGTTAACGGCGTGCCATGTCACCTGCCCGCGTGGATGAAGACACATGGATCCGGATGTCTAGTGATGTTTTTACGACGCGTTACAGAAGCAAAAAAAAAAAGCGGTTCGGTGATGAAAGTTGCTTCATCATAGGAAAAAATCAGTTATGTGACGTTAGAGGGAAATACGTCGTGGTACACCTAACTTGACGCGGCTACTCTGAGAAATCAGAATTCGTCATTAATTCATCATTGAATGGTTTTTACGACGTATTTGGCTTCTACAGGGACGAAAATTGTTCGTCACCAAATCAACTATTCCCACTAGTGATGGTAGTCGGTGAAGGAAACTCCTATGGAATTACGATGTAGATAAAACGAGACTTTGGATGGAATCAACAAACAATGAAAACATTTGGGATCCTAAATAGTCTCCTTGCTTGCAATATTTCCATTGGAATCAACAAACAATGAAAACATTTGCGATTCTAAATAGTCACATTGCTTGCAATATTTCCGTTTGCAGCTTTAATGCAGAAGTGCACCAGCTCCTCCCACTTCCAACTCAAACAATCAAACCCAATCAACATCTTTAACATTACAATGTCTATATATCTTATCCTCCAGTTCAGTACGCTCTTCAACTGACTCAATTAATTTCGCTCTCTCCCCTCCACATATCTATAAATATTTCTCACACCATGCTGACTCGGACCCATATCTATAAATATTTCCCACATGTTCTCTAATGGTGCATGTAGTGCTTCATCAGGCCACAACTCACTTGGTGCCTTGCATGGTCCTTAAAGGCTTTAGGTGTGGAAGGCCTCAGGAACTTGTTAACACGCTAAAAATGAACTGTTAGGGTGCAAGAAGCTGGTCATATGGGCTGAAGACAGTTTTGCGTGGGGGTAAACTCATATGGGATGCCGAAAAAAGCCAATGCACACACTGGACTCGTCTTTGCCACAGAGCAGAGTGCCCTGCCGTCATGCATGATGGACTCATCTCGGTGGTCAAACCTATAGAAATTATGAATTCTAAATAACAAATTACATGATGTGTGATTAGTTGCAATTGGGCACCTCCTTGGCTTGGCTGTTGCCTCTTTGTCGGTCTAATGGACCGTTTCCGGCATATCAGTTGGTTGCTCAGAAGCCGCGCGTAAGTAAGTCCTACCTAGGCAGTAGTTGCTCATGTTCTTGGATATCTAATGGTGAAGCCTTCCAGAAACTCATGCTAAGCCTATGTTCTGTGACGAAAACGTGTTTTCTCGATTATAAAGGATGTCCATGCAGTGTTTGGTAAGGGCCGTGGCAGTCAAAAAAATTCCGAATGGTCAAAACGGACATGCATCAATTTGGAAGAAGTTTTTATTGTGTGAGCTATTTTATTGGGAAGTCCCCTCAATCCCCCGCTCCCGCACCTCCCCCCCCCCCCCGGCCCGCCCGCCTGCTCAGCTCTGCCACTGACCTCTCAAGATTCTTTTCCACAGCGCAGCACAATCTCTCCCTCCATGGTGTCGGCGAAGGAAACTTCTTTGGAATTATATATGATGCAGATAAAAAGAGAGTTTGGATGGAATCAACAAAAATTTAAAAATGAACTGGGATTCTATAGTCTCCTTGTTTGCAATACTTCCGTTCGCAGCTTGAATGCAGAGTACACTAGCTCCTCCCACCTCCAACTGAAACAGTCAAACCCAACCAACATCTTTAACATTGCACTGTCTATATCTTATCCTCCGGTTCAGTACACTCTTCAACTACCTCAATTAATTTCGCTCTCTCCCATCCACATATCTATAAATATTTCCCACACCATGATGACTCGGACCCATTACCCATATATAACTGCAACTCCACAGATGTTCTCTAATGCTGCATGTAGTGCTTCATCAGGCCACAACTCACTTGGTGCTTTGCATGGTCCTTAAAGGCTTTAGGTGTGGAAGGCCTCAGGAACATGCTAACATGCTAAAAAAAGATTTATTAGGGTGAAAGAAGCTGGCCATACTGGCAGAAGACAGTTTCGTGGGGGCATTGGGGAAGCCACCTTCGCCCGTCGCCGAAGGGAACCGACTGCCGGCAAGACGAAGGAATCTAGTCTTGCGAAGTTAGCATCGAAGTCGAAGGGGGACTTGACCGAGGACCCCGGAGCGAAAGCGGCCGAAGGCGGCCGAAGGATGTCGAAGGGACAGAGTTCTCGACGAAGACGGAGAGCGAAGCGAAGCGATTCTCCAGACCTCCCTTCTCCGGAGTCGGATGAAGCCGTCGAAGGCCCCAAGCAACGAAGGGGCGCAAAGCAAAGCGGGCCCACGTTCAGGGTTTTTGTACGGAGTGTTGAGTCCAGTTGTAATCCACAACAATTTGTGTTTATTGCAACATTACTAGATTACCCTTGGAATATTCCTAGATGCTGGCAGTTAGTGGGCGCGTCGGGGATTTTAGGTCAGTGGTTAGGTAAGCCATTGAGCTATAAATACCCCCTGTAACTGTGTGTGATGGGACATTGAATACCAGGCAGTTACACCAGTGCAATGATTTTCGTACTGTTACGGTGGTTATCTCTTCTCTCTCGAGGCTTCGCCCTCGTCGAACCGGGCTGTTGTGATATCTCTTCGCCCCAAAGGATATCTTGCACCAACAGTTTTGGCACCCACCCGTGGTTCATTCCGAAGCGACCACATGGCAGCAAAGAAGAAACCCAACCCCGGCACTTCGGAGGAGGCCAACGCTTCGACCGGAGTCCGGCCTTCGATGAACAATGCCCTCATCACGTCGAACAACGGCAACAACGACAATGACGAAGACCATGGCGAAGACGTCTCGGTCGAAGACCTTGCCAAAGCGGAGTTCGATGTCGACCTCCTTGACTTGGGCATCACCACCAAAGACATCCGAGCTATGAAGAGAATCGACGCACGCCTCATCGAGCGTATGCGTCACGCACAACAAACAACCCAGGCTGGCACATTGGACGAGCCAATAACGACAAGATCGAAGGGCAAGGAGCGGGAACTTACCGCGCAAGAGCTGGAAGAGCAACTCCACAAGCTCAGAGAAGAAGAGCTTCGCGGCAAGGCCATGCAGCAAACCATCCGTGATTGTCTGGCGATGTTGCAGCAGAATCAACCCCCTCGCCAAGTCCCGAAGCCCGCGCCGCAGGCGCCTCAGCCCCAAAGGCTTCGCCAACAACCTATTATAATCGATGAAGAGCTGTACTCGGACGAAGAGGAAGGCGAATATGTAATGCAGCATCAGCATCGGCCGCAACAAGGCCTTGGCACTCCTCTTTTGGCAGAATTCGAAGAGCTCCAGTGGCCTCTACGCTTCAACCCAGCTATCCTCCCGCAGTATGACAGAGACTCCGACCCAAAAGAATTTCTTCTCAAGTACGAAGCAGTCATCGAAGCAACCGGAGGCGGTCCAGCTTGCAAGGTCAAAGCATTCGTTCTTTCACTGAAGGGCCTCGCTCAACACTGGTACTCCAATCTCCCAAGTGGCCACATCCACACCTAGGACCTGCTGCTAGCGGAGCTGACCGCAGCGTTCCAAGTGCCGAAGCTTGACGAAGTCAACTCATGCGACTTCCATAACTTGAAACAAGAAGGATCTACCCTGCAAGAGTACCTGCACCGCCTCGTCAGGCTTCACACAAGGGCCCCAAACGTAGCAGAGAAGACCATCATCGAAGCCGCCATCGCTGGCTTAAGCCTTGGCCCATGCAGGGAATACCTCGAGTGCCACAAGCCGAGACCCTGAACAGGATCTTCGAGATTATGCAAGAATATTGCATTTCAGACAAGGGTAAGCGCCGAAGAATCGAAGAGATGAATGAGAAGAGATTGCGCAGTCGCGACCGAGCGAAGCCGCATCAGGCTGAACAGACGAAGACTCCGAAGTCCATGAACACAGTCTCCGGTGACAAAGCCCGCGACTCCCGGCCTCAAGGCAACAGAGGAGGGAGGAGCGACCGAAGCAACTCCAACCGCAGCCGAAAGCAGAAAGTCCCATATTGCTGCATCCATGGCAGAGACAAAGGCCATTGGATGAGTGATTGCCCCCTCGTCAAAGAGAAGAAAGAAGAGTTTGATCGAAGCACTAGCACCCAACCGCCGAAGCCCGTCAATTACACTCACAACAACCAGCCGCGATGCCCGCTCCCTCAAATTCAGTGGCAGCTTTCGCAACAACCTCATTGGACTTCGGCATACCCTACTTGATCACCGTCTTTCCCAACCATCCACTACAACCCCACATATACTCCCCCAGCTCTTCCGGCCCCTTCGGCACCTCAACTCCCACAAATCCCAACCTCTTCGGCGCCACATCAAGCGTGGCATCCACCACCCAAACCACAATCCCCCACCTATCTTCCCCCACCACCAAAACTAGAACCCGGCACAGTTCCAGAAAGAGCCAAAGATCCTGTCGGAGGCACAGTAAACGTAACTAATGCACTCTCCGGCGGGTCAAACGAGCCTGTGCACGAGATAAGAGAATCCACCGGAACAAAGTGCAGATGGAACACATCTTCGGAGTAAGAGAATCCGCAGATTGAAGCCAAGATGACACGAGCCTCTGGAACTGCGTGGAAGACACATGCGAAAATAGGATGAAGATGTCGCCGCTAGAAATAGTCGCGAAACCCAGAGCTAGCCTCTCCGTCGTTAAGCCGGAGGACCTCACGACGAGGAACAGCCGCACCCGAGAGGAGCCCTGCCCGCTACCGCAGCACTAGAGCAATCCCGCCCGCCGGATCCGCTCACCTGGATGCCGGATCCGGCTGTCGAGGCCGTGGAGTCACCGGGGACGAGCGCGCCGCCGCCGGAGGATCCACCAGAGGATGGCCATGGGAGATCCGGGCAAGGGAACACCAGATCCGCACCCCGCGAGGCCGGATCTGCAGCCCCGGCCGACCAGCCTGTGCGTCCCCTCCACTAGCCGAAATCCCGCGCTCCGAACCTCCACGAACTGGGAGGAAGAAAAAGATCCCTACCGCCACCTTCCTTGTCCTCCTCCGGGCTTCCGGCGTCAAGCTCCAGCGGCGGTAGGTCTGGGGATGGTGGGGGAGGGCCTGGCGGCGGCGTGCTGTGTGCCGCCTGAGCCGCCCAGGGAGAGCGACGCGGGTCCTCGTGGGTTTCGGTGATGGACCCATTCAGGCAGCTAACCTCGCTTGGTACTAGAAATGCTGGTGTGGCGTTACCATGCCTGGACTTATTTGGTTATTCCAACCACAATGGGATTAAGATATAATTTAACTTTTCAGGGCTTTAATTTCGGACAACCCTCTCAAATTCCCTTGAAACCGAACAAGTCGTTTTTTGTTTCATCTGAATTCATCAAGTGAGGTTGGCCCAGAGATTTGTACAGTTTTGATGCTCACATTTGCAGCTCAAAAGTGTTTACAAATATCAATCAAAGATCTATCAACGAGATACCATGACAATGAATCCCCCCCCCCCCCACACACACACACACGCATATATACACAAAAAGAAACCATGACAGTAAAGGATGTGTACGACATGAAAGCCTTATTGAACAAGTTGGCCACCTGGGCCAATCTATAAGTGATGTTAACTGAAAAGGGCTGTTGAAGCAGAAAAAAAATGTTTGAACAAAACTACACTTCTTCATTTATGGGTGGACTGTTTTGATCTGTTATATATATGGAAATAAACAATGTAGTTATCAAATTCTGAATCTGCCGAACGTTGAAAAGTTCGAATTCATATATTTCCATCTAGGTATTTTGTCAAGCAACTTGATGTGTCCAATCAATCACATCAAAAATAATCTTGCCATTTAGATATATTAAATAAAATTTATTTACAAAACATTTTGCACAGATGGGTGCTAATTTGCGAGACGAATCTAATGAGGGTGTGATTAATCAATTACTAATCATTAATTAATTACACCCCCATTAGATTCGTCATTGATTAATCACACCCTCATTAGATTCGTCTCGCGAATTAGCACACATCTATGCAATTAGTTTTATAATTAGATTTTAATTGGTACTCTTAAATAGTAAGATTTTCTTTGATATGATAGGGACTAAATTTAGTCCCCGGATCCAAATAGGGAAGGGCTATATTTTTGTAACCTATATATACTTGGGCATTTTTTTAACATTCATGAAAGCAGCCAGAATAAGATAAGCCATTTGCTGCTCATGGTGTACTTGCTAAACGAAGGTGCAGAGAAAATAAACTGATAGGCTTAGTTTGCAGCTAGATAACAAATCGGAGCATAGCTTTTCTGAACCTTGTTTGGGTGCACACTTGTTTCTCTATAAACAACAAACAAAAACACATCGTAAAACAATTAGAACAAATATATCTCAATCTCTTGGAAACAAAATTAATTTTGAGAAGCTTGTTACAAGCTACACTATAGGCTATGTAGAATTATAAATACTATACTAATTTAACACAGACACGATACAATAGATAAGTCAACTGCCCACAGAATTCTGAAAATTCGCTCATATAAAAATGCAGCTTGTTAGCGACAGCCCTCTGAGTCGTTGGGCTCCAAAGTGCAGGGAAGCAGCCCATATACATAGCGTCAAAGCCTAGAATTTTGAATGTTTGCTATTGCTGTGAATGGGCTGGACGGATCAAATAGTCGGCCCAAAGCGGAGAAACTATTGCTGGCTGTGAGTCCCGCGGACTGTGCCGAGCTAAAATTCCAATGGAAACCCCAGGCCAGAAATGTTGTTCGCTCCTTCGGTCCGTCCCACCACGAAGTCCCAAGCTAATTTCAAATGTCTTCGTGCCATCAATTGATAAGAACGAGATGTAGTCCATACATTGACCCAAATAACTTTTCCATAAGGCTTTAGACCCTCTTTGGAATGATGGCATGTTTCAATGTGATTCTGCAAGCAGTGGTGATGATCCACATTGATGGAGCTTATTTCTCTTTCTTCCTCCCTCATCTCTTTTTCTTTTTCTTCCTCGTTTACATCTTCCTCCACTTCATCTATAGCTAAAAAATATTGGGAGCTTTGGAGGGCTCCATGGGATGCATATGGTAGGGGGCCTCCAACCCTCCCTGTCCCCACACTGAATCGGCCCAGTCTGCAAGATAGTACATCTCATGTGCAGATAGCTCAGCAAGACGGAGCTTGAGGCCACCGAGCTCAATGCCGCCGAGCTTGATGCCACCGAGTGAGGGAGCCGGCGTATTTCGCGGAGGAGGGAGGAGGCGCCGCGCAGGGAGGAGGGAGGAAGGCCGCGGGGTTAAAAAAGAAAAGAAATTCTGACACGTGAGTTCCATGGCTGGTAGTTGGTATTGAATAGAGATATAGATTTTGGATGAGTGTGGACGAAAATGGTATATAGGAGAAAATCTCGATGACAAAGATAAAATATTTCTTTTAGAGAATGAATATACAGTACCAGCCTCAACTGGTTTAGTCTGTTAAAGATATACCCCAATGACAAGGCGATCTTTATTGGCCCTTTATCCAGCATTCAAAAGCTGGCGCAACTGACTGCTTGTTCATCCTTACAAAGAAAGGACACCCAAAATAATAAGAAGATAAGCATTTGCTGCTCACCGTGTACATGCTAAACATTGGGGCAGATAAAAGAAACAGATAGGCTTAATTTGTAGCTAGATAAAAAGTCAGAGCATAGCCTTTTTGAGAACATTGTTTGGGTGTGCACGTGTTTCTCTATAAACACCAAACTAAAAAACAACATAAAAAACAATTAGAACAAATATATTTCAATCTCTTGGATACAAAATTAATTTTGAGAATCTTGTTCCGAAAAAAACAAGTTACATCATGGGCTATATAGTAATATATACTATACCAATTTTGCACAGAAATAGTACAATAAATAGGTCAACTGCCCAAATAATTTTGAAAAATCGCTCATATCGAACTAACTCCCTAGGCTACTAATTTTCTCTTGAGCTATATTATTTTTGCAAGAACTTTTTAGGAGCAAGACCTTTTATGTGATTTGATTCCAAAGGGGGGAAATGTGGATCAAAGCAAGGTATTTTCTTAAGGAGAAGAAGCATATCCCAAAGGGGGAGAAATACCTAAGTGAATCAAGTCATGAGGGGAAGTAGCGAAAAAGGGGGAGAATCAAAGGAGGAATCATGGTTTTAGGGGGAGGTCAAGTCATCATTGGATGCTGGTAAACATCCAAGTAAGCGTAAACGGTTCCAATTGATTCAAGTGGTTAAAATTGTCAATTTTTGCAAATATTATGCTTGCTTTGATTGTGTTGTCATCAATCACCAAAAAGGGGAGATTGAAACGAACATGGCACCATTTATGCCATTTCGAGTGATTTTGGTGATCGAATGACAACACAACACTTGGACTAATATGATTGTTAAGATGACCATTCTCAGGCTTTTAGGTTCAAGTGATGACAAAGAAAAAGAGAAGATAGGCGTAGCAAGGCCCGAAGGGCCGCCTCTCACGGGGGTTAGCGGACGGGGGTCGAGGGGGAGCCGCCCCTCGCGGGTCTCAGGGCAGCGCCGTAAAAGCTCTTAGGTCCAAATGACAAGAATTGAAGAGACCGTGAAGAAATCCAAGTCAAAAAAATCAAGACAGAGATACTTCAGTAGCACCGGAATAACCGATGCTATAGGCATCGGTGCATCTGATGGTTGCCGGATGATCCGATGGCCTGGCTTTTGATGCAAGTCTGTGAAGCACCGGTTGAACCGACGGATCCACGAAAAGTATCGGTGCATTGGGCATACTATGTTCCAGAGACAATGTCAAGCGCCCAGGAGAAGATTCTTCAGCACCGGTTGAACCGGTGAGGCATCGGTGCATACTCACGGTGTAATGACGTCAGTAGAAGAGTTGAGTGCTGTGAGTGACCGGAAGAACCGACGCTACCCCAGCCAGAGGCATCGGTTCAACCGGTGGTCACTGTGTCAGCTGTTAGGAGTTCAACGGCTACTTCGGGTCTAAAAGTGACTGGATGAACCGACGCTACCCCAGGCAGAGGCATTGGTTCATCCGATGATACACAGATTTTTTGCTAACCGTTGGAGCAACGGCTACAAGACTTGCTGGCCTATATATACGCCTCACCCCGGCCATTTGAAGCTTGCTGGAGTCCAAGAAAGTCACATACACACCCAAGAACCACTCCAAGCCTTCCAAGAGCTTAGTGTTCATATCCTTAGCCCTTAGCCCACTTTGAAAATGTTGTGTAAAGGATTAACTCTTAGTGAGTGAGATTGCAAGGCCTTGAGCCTTTTGTGCTGTGGTTCATTAGCGAACCAAAACAAGAGCTTGGTGCGCCGGCACCTTGGAGCGTGAAGCTCGCCGGCAACGTCATCGACCCTCCGACTTGGTGTGGAGCGGCGACGACATCTTTGTGCGGGGGACGTGGAGACCCCCATCCTTTGTGGAGAAGCTCCTTAGTAGAACCCGGGGCCAAGGTGACCGTGATTGTGTTCACGGAAGAGACTTGGTGGCCGAGTAGCAATACTCTTAGTGAGTGCTACAACAATGTGGATGTAGGTGTGCTTTTGTGGCTAACCGAACCACGGGATAAACACCCGCGTCAAGAGTTTGCTATCTCCTATCCCGCTCTTTAAGCTTCCGCATTTCATACTAGCAATTTGTATGCCTTTACTTTCATAGAATAGTTTCTTGATATGAAAGGCTATATGTTGCTAAACTCTTTTGGGATAGGGGTTTCACACTAGAACAATCTAGTTGCACATCTAGATAGCATGTTTTAGTTTAAGTTTTGTGCAAACTAGTTGGAGCCATAGGTCTAAATTTTTATTAGTGCCTAATTCACCCCCTCCCCCTCTTAGGCTAGAGCACCCGATCACTAACAATGCCATTCTCTTAGTTCTTCTCAAGGCATATAGTTACGCTTACGCAGCAGAACCATATATGTATAAGACTAATTCAGTTCCACAAACTAATTAATTTCCATCTAATAGTAACCACCTTCGGATGCACCATGTAATCTGTATATCTAATTGGGCGGCTTGAAGAACTTGAGCTTCATCCCGTTGCTGACGATGCTCCAGACGCCCCCCAGGGAGAACGCAAGGCTGAACGCGGTGCCAAGCAGCCCGAGGCCCCAGTTCAGGTACCAGCTGAAGCTGAACTTCTCCGGCTTCTTCACACGGATCCACATGAAGCACGGGTAGGCGAAGGTCACCGGCAGCGTCAGCCCGCCGAGCAGGCCGGCGAGGCTGGAGAGGAACGGCAGCGCCACGCTGATGAACAGCGAGAGGAATCCATACAAGACCCTGAACACCGACCGCACCCAGGTCGAGCACGGCCGGTTGGTGCGGCCCGTGTAGTAGGCCTCGAAACTGTCAAAGACCGGCATGGAGTAGATCTGGAAGCTGCTGAGGCAGTTGAGCACGACGAGGAGGCACGTCGTGGCGATGAGGCCCCGCGGGGTGTCGTGGCTGTGGAAGGCGTACAGGGCGGCCAGCATCCCTCCTGGTGGCATCTGCATACAGGGGCGTGCCTAGGGATGAGCACAAGGGTCCAGGGATTTAGGTGCAGTGCAGTGAAGTCATGGCTCTGATTAAGCATCATGATGCACTTGCCATGTTCCCGTAGGCCCAGTAGCCTCCGACGGAGACAGGGAAGAGGCACATTGCAATCAGGAGGTACGCGACTTTGGCCCCCTGCCACATTGGCACATGAGCTGGATGTTTGAAGGTCGACGGCATTGTTGCCTGCAAGATTCAAACGAACAATTCACACTAAATATATACTAGTGATGAGTAAAGAAGTGTCTGGACAAATTTTCTGTTCAGGAATGAATACTGACCTGTATTTCCAGGGCAAGATTGTGCCCTCTGAATGCAAAGGCGACTATTCCAAGGGCGTTCAAGGTTGAGAACAAGGATGTACCAAAAGAAGTTGATCTCACAGGTTCATAGGAGACTGTCGGTGGTCGTGGTTGGCTGACCGAGAGAACCCAGGACATAGTACAGTACATTATTGCCGTTGCACCACCGATGAGAGAAAGCCCAGCAATCGAATTGAGATTTGGAAGCTGAGAAAGAACGACGGCCAAGGATGTGAACACCAAGTACCACTCGACGGTCGTAATGGGACTCGGCGAGCAGATTGGGCCACACACTATTTGGTAGAAGAGCTTCATGGTCTCCCCTCCAACGAGGATCAGTGCAGTTGCAGTGCCTGCCGATAGATAAATAGTTGGGAAAAGAGCCAGCCACATTCCCAGTTTTTCTCCTGGACGAATTATGTATATTAGTCAGTAATTGGCGCAATACTGCAATACAAATAATTTCTATCTTGTGAGGTCAGCTTAGTAGCTATCAATGGAACAGAACAGCAGAGAATCTAGCCACATTGCATGTTCTTAGTTTGGTGTAAACAGAGACTAGATAATGAGATCGGTTGATAAGAAGGATCGTGGAGTTCTCCACTGGCAGCAGAAGGTACCACATTTCTTCAGTACTGTAATGGCATGAAAGCGAAATGTTATGTGACAGATGGAGCAGCTGAAGATCATGATCCCAGTGTGAAGAAAACAAAAGAGTGTTCCTAGATTAGCCTGGCACTACCACATCAGTTCTACTCCACCTCCTATTATGAAGCAGCAAGACACTGTCAAGAGATTCTATCCAAGCCTATAGGACAGAGATAATACTTGGACAGTAGTGGACATACAGTGCATACGAATTTATATATTCCAGACATGTCAATTTTTTGAACGAAATCCAGACATGTCAATGACATTCATGAATCTTGGGATCAGAAGTTATTGTCATGAACTGGCAAAAATAGTTGAGAGAATGTCTCACCGAAAGCAGCCTGTGCAAGCTCCACATATCTGTTGTACCTCCTGCCTGGGACAGCCTCATGAAGCTTCACTAGGATCCAGAGTGTGTACAGTTGCCAGAAATAAGCAATAGTCAAAGATATTATCCCCCAGCTCCTGCAGGGCAAAAAGACATGAACAGTATTTTGTCAGAAACTGTTCTAAATTCAGCTACACTTAAGTCGGATTGAATTACTCGAGAGAAACCATCTGAAAGTCTGAAAACCAGTACAAATGGTGGATGACATAACCCACGGTGAAAAAGTGAGCAGAACAATTTTTCCAATCAGCGAAAGTTTTTATAATTTTATCAATCTGTTACAAGTTCTGCACATTTAATTCATTTCCAAGTTGCACCTCTGAATTCTTTCAGGAATAGTGGTCTTAAATCTTTGATTTCAACAACTTCAAATCTTAACTTTTGCCAAATAGAGAAAGAATCGCTCCAATTTAGCAGCCTGAACCATAACTAAATGTGTCAAAAATTTCCAGACAACAGACTTGAAGATTGCAGAGGCTTGCCGGCATTAACATACTTAACTAATAAAAAAAATTGCCCTGACCCCACGAGGGGTTTTAGCAGTAGGTTTCGCACCCAAACTTGAATGAGAACCCGGCCACCACACTCCGGGTCAGCAATCACAGTGATTTGCAGAGGGCAAGGGCAGAGCAAGAATGAAGACTGAAAAAATAATGCTCCTAAACACCTTAGGTTCCTAGCATCTAAAATCATGAAAACCTCTCATCCGTGCAACAGGTTTGGAAATGGGCGATGGCGAATTAGGCCAATGGCACCTACCCTGCCTCACCCTCATCGAATCCAGGCGCCATTAACAAGAGCAGCAGAGAGAGCATGGTCAGTAGCACAAAGGAGGAGAGTCGCGCATACCATCCGAGCCCCGGGAAGGCGAGCGGGAGGAGGAGCGCCTGGAAGCCGAGGCCGGCGTTGAGGGAGTGGAAGGCGGCGTAGCGTGCGTTGCCGCCGCGGCTCTCGGTGACGGGCAGCCAGGCGTCGCGCGGGTCGAGGCGCGTGAGGTGGCCCACGTCCTCCAGGTACCCGCGCAGGCCCTCCACCACCCGCCGCCCAGGCGTCCCGGCGCCCTTGCCCCGGCTCCCTCCCGCCCCCGTCGGCGTCGCCGCGCCCTCGGGCGTCGACAGCCCGCGCGGCGTCGCCGGGATCGACACCAGCTCCGGCTCGCTCGCCGCCCCGTCCCCCGCCGCCGCCGCCGCCATTGCCGTCGCGCGCGCAGTGCTCGCCTTCTTGGTTGGAGCGCGCGAGTAGCGTTCTTGGAGCTCGGGGCGGGTGGGAAAACGGGAAAAAGGAAAGGTGGCTCGGGGACAGGACAGGGACTTCCGTGTCGGGAAAAATGGTGCACGGGGAGTGTGCGAGAGGACATGACTGCGGGGGGGGGGGGGGGGGGGGGGGGGCGGGAGGAGAGGGTGGCCGCGCGCGTGTACGAGAGGAGACTGTAGCAGGGGCGTGCCGTGTCCAGTGTCCTGGCGTGTCTGCCCGTGCCGTCGTGCGTCCGTCCTTGGAGCACGGCGCCGCGGCGGGCGGGGCCGACCCGGGCGGCGACGCGCTCGGCTCGGCTTGCTCATCAACGTGGGGTGGCAGGCCGCGGGCCAGGGGGGGCAGTGGCGAGGCGTGCCGGGGGCTGCTGCGCGCGCGGCGGCTTCCATGGACCCACTGTGCTCTGCTCGCGGGTTTCCACCGTGCGGTCAACTCGGCAGGGATTGTGCGAACTCTCTGCCGTGCGGACGAGGGTTTGCGTGCCGGAGCCGGAGGAGGAGCAGCGGCCGATGGCCGCATGCTCTGCGAGCACGCAGCCTGCAGCCTTGCACGCCTTCCTCGGTGTCTCTACATCAAACTCGCTCGTGCGTTACTGTTGAAGCTTGAATTACTTTTTTTGTGACAAGCCTCGATTTCATATTTAACCATTCAAGATCAGTAGAATGCAAAAAAAAAAAACATTCATCATTGTGATTGAAAGTTTCATATTTTATTACAGTTTCTCATAGTGGGTTCCCGGGACGAAATTCTGGTGATACAAGCACAAAAAATGCATGTAAAAAGTGTTGATTCAATATCAAGGGAACTCTTAGTGCTGGAAATGTTGTCAAACACAACATAGTTTTTGATCTTGCGTACAGTCCCAACACACCCCTTAACCTAGTCTGACCACATAACTTCAAGCTCTTAATAGTAAGCTTTTTCCTGGTGACTTCTGTTCCTAACTAAGAAGGCTCCCCCCCCATTACACATTAAAGTCTTGTTTAGATCTCAAAACGTAAATTTTTTGTAAATCGCTTGCATGGTGTACTAAATATAGTCAAAAAATAAATCGCATTACACAAATGGACTGTAAAATCGCGAGACGAATCTAATGAGCCTAATTATGACGTGAGTAGACACTAAATTGCTACAGTAATGCTACAGTAAATATGCTCTAATGATGAATTCATTAGTCTCATTAGATTCGTCTCGTAGTTTACAGACGAGATTTGCAATTAGTTTTATGCTTAGTCTACATTTAATACTTCAAATATTGAAGATTTCCTTCCAAAAACGCAAAAATGTAAAATGCAAAGTGATCTAAGCACACTCTAATTATCCTCTCTTTCTCCTGCATTGTGCTTTGTAGTGTGGAAGAAGCGAAGTGCTGAAGGTAAACAGAATGGATGGGATTTATAGTCAATCTCGAACCATGGCATGGTACATTCGTTATTATTGCCTATTTGTCTCGTAGGTGGTGATGCAGCATATATATTCGTGTCAAGCCATTTCTGCTGCATTCAACTTTACTCGTCGTTTGGTTCAATTATTGCTAGCTAGTGGAAACATCAAGATACCGAAGGGAATAGGCCATTTGAGAGCAAGAACTTTATTTTTTTTCTTCTGCACTTTTTAACTTGAAAATGGGAAGTCAGTAGAACCGCGCCATGAATTGGCTGAGTCTGCCTTGCCGGTGAGGGTTTCCGTGATGCAGGAGAACCGACGCAAGCTTGCACTTTGTTAAGTCCTTTCTCTATGAGCCTTGACTTCGACCATGATTTTCTCTAAGATTTTGGTAGAATAATTAAACGAAGCTTGAATTCCAAAGTGAAATGTGCATTGTTTTCGATCGAACTAAGTATTTTAGTTGTTTCTACTTTTTGTGGATGCTGATGAAATAGTCTTTACCAGCTTTCTACCTGCTTAGGACTGCCTATACAATCTAGCGACTGAATCAAACAGACATTTTAGACGTAGGAATAAATCTTATAGTCCTCTAAGTTTACATATTTTTCTAGTTAATCCTACAAGCCCATATTGTTTTGATATCTTTGTTGATCGAACAAATTGATTTAGACTTTTGTGAATGCTGACAGAGGATGAATTGTGAAATCTAATAAAAACACATAGAAGGTCGGACCTAACTGAGGCAGTCTTATGCATGATTAAAAGAAGTCAATAACTTGTGAACTTAATTAACACAAACAAGAAATTCAAGCAATGGCAGCCTTGTTCGAGTTAAAAGAGATCGGATAAATTGGTAGATTAACTAAACAAAATTTTAGTGATACATCTTGTCGGTGTCCAGACCCGGGGGCCTGGCACTAACTAGTAAAGATGCTGCGTGTCCCAACCCTAGATATTTGATGCAAGAGGCAACACAGGAACGCACGAATTTATACTGGTTCCGGTCGCGGGGCCGTACGTCCAGCAAAGGGGTGAGGAGAAGGGTCGGATGCTTGCAGCCTTATTTGGAGCTGGATGCTATGGGTGGAGACGGGTCCAACTCCGAACCCAACACTAGCCGGAACGAGAGGAAAGGTCGGGCACTAGGCTGTGAATTTTGATCCTCGAATGTGTGAAGTTTCCTCTGTGTGGGCACGTCAGCGCACCCGCGGGTGTAGCCCCTGAGGCCTTGGAGGAGTGCTAGCACTCTCCAAGGGTTATGAACGGCGTATTGCATGGTTGATCGGGCAGGGCGACTATTCAGCTTCTCTTACAGCCGGCCTCAGTGTTTTTTAGTGCTGATGTGGCGACTCGTTGCCCTTTTGATGATCATGCCAGGGGAATTTGATCGACACGTGGAACTTCACGATCAGCGGCAGCCGATTTATTCGAGGGTGCGGCCTGAGCCGCGGCATGCGAGGAGCCCCCGAGCCCTGGCATGCGTGAAGGCGTTTAGGGAACCCTCGTCTTTTTGTTACGACCCTCGTCGCCCTTCCGCAGGGAGGAGGGGTGAAGCACGCCATGCTATCCATGCCCGGGCCGCGAGTCATGGTTGCTTCGGTGAGCTATTAGCGGGTGGTTCAAGCGGACGTCCGTGCTCCGTTCGATAAGGGTCGGCTCGTGGTCCGTGGACACATCTCGTAAAGCACTTGCAAAGGTTCGCTAGGGGGGGCTCGGACCCATTCGATGGGGTCCGAGGGCTCGACGCTCTCCCTCGATGGGATCCCCCAGCTAGGCACCCTCGGCTGGCCTTGAACACTGCGTAGGATATCTCGAATTCCGCGTTTGAGGGTAGCTTGTACGGCTCGTCCATGCAGTCCCTGACTCTAGCGATCTGGGGCGCCTGTCGAACCCTCGGTGGGCCAGGCTTCGAACCCTTGATCAGTAAGGCCTCGGAATAAAGTTCCTTCGACAGTAAGGAACCCCGGAGGGAATATTCCGTCATAGTTTACGAATCGGCGCGGAGTCGCGGGTCGTGCGCAAGTCTCCCGCTGATTGTGGTCGACGTGGCCCGGAGCATGCGGTGCGGGCGCGCCTTTTCAGGCGGCCGTCTCAGGTAGGCGGAGAGGCGTGGGCGGTGGCTGGCCGATGGGACGGCGCTACAGTGCCACCGCCCGCACCGCGCGAGTTATTTTGCGTGCATGTGGGAGGTTTCCTGGGCGTGGGGCCCTGCTGTCGGCGGCTGCGAAACCTTCCGCATTGAATGCGGTAGATTTGGGGCCGCAGCGGTGAATCCGCCCGGTGCAATAAATAAAAGAGAGGGGGGGATTGGTTCGACTTACCTTTGCGAGGGCTTTTTGGGGGTGGAGGCGCACTGGGACCTATGGGTGCATCTGTTCCGCGGCGAACTCTACACCGAGTGCATCCAGGGATAGGTGAGGAGATACGCGCGCGCGGGTGGCCTCACGCTCCAGGTGCGCGAGAATAGGGGGAATCTGTACATCCCCTGCAAGATGACCACGAACAACGCCGGTGGACCCGAGGCTGGTTTTACCTGCGCAACGACGACGAGCGGCTCCCGGCGTTCACCGACAAGGTGCTTCGGGAGAAACCGGACGCGTGGAAGTGGGGGGTGCCCCACGAGCGCCAGCCTAGGCTCAAGGTGCTCACCGATGCGCTGCAGTGCATGCGAGGAAGGGGCTGACGGCGCCCGCCGTAATCGCGAATTTTACCGGCAGAGGGTGATTCCCCTCATGGAGAGGAGGTTGGCGATCTTCGAGCTGACTCCCGAGGAGGCCACGGCCGAGGGCTCGAGGATGTCGAGTGTGTTGCTTTCGCTCGATGCCGCTGCCCTGAGGGTGAAGTGTGCGGTGTCGCACTTCCCCTCCAACCCCGAGGATCTCTGGAAGATCAAGATGCGCCCCGAGGAGGGGTACATCAGCCTGGTGAGTCCGGCTTTCGATTATTGCCGATTTCGCGCCGTCCCTTCTCCTTCTTTTTGTCTTTGATCCGGTTCGTGCGCGCAGGGAGTGAGCCATAAAGGCTATTTAGCAACACGTGTAAAATAAGGGCTATTTAGCGCGCAGGGAGTTATCAGGGCTTGAGACAAAATAAGGGTCTCATAGAATGAATAGATCATATAGGTAGTAACAAGTAAAAATTCGTGCCTCAACATGATAATCGTGTGGGCTTATTCATACCCCATATTTGCTCTTTGATCCGTTACAAGCATGATAATAATAGTCGCAATTCTGGATGCACAACATACACAGGATTCCGTAAATGAAGCATATTGATATTCTCAATGGATCTGGTTGACATCTTTATACAGGTCATATTTAGCCTTACAGGACCGCCTGGAAGAGCTTTTACCGGCTTCGGCTTCACCTGTTTCGCACAAATTGAGGTAGCATAGCATGAGGCTATTTTGTAAACCAAGATTCACTTTCTTTTGATTCACCTGTGAAGCTGTTTGGGAGAGCCATCCCAAACGACCCCTCAGTAAATAATGCCTTCGGAACTGCGGCACGATGCTTCCTGATGCTGGCCCGTCGGTGGGCAATTGGCAGACTTCAAGAGTCAAGACAAGCAGTGTGTGTGTAGGACACAGAGTCGATGCGTGGCTTCATTGTTTTATCTAGTGATTTTGCAGATCTACCCTCTTCATCAATATACGAAGAAATGTAAGCAGGGTAAACTCTGGATTCACTGATGACAGGGTAAAATACAGATTGTCCTCGATATACTACTTTTCTTCTTGGAGCAATATACTCCATATATATACCATGTGAATATACCAGTCAGGCAATGGCTTCCGGCGATAACTCTGACTTCGTGTGTTGCTGGCATCCACCGCCACATTCGTATTTGCTTCTTGTCCGTAAACACCGGTGCCCCAGTGCCGGACTCAGACAGCGAGATGGTCGCGGACACTGGGATGCGAGGGTGTGCCCAAATACACACCCCAAGCACCCTGATCCGAGAATTGGTTAAGTTATGCTCGCCCCCGCTAATAGCCCTATTCACCAACTCCTCAAGTCGCATCTCCACACACGTCAAGAGTGCTATCCATCCATTCCACATATATACACATGCAAGCAAAGCATTGCATCTCATATATTCATCAAGTGTAACATTGGATTACAAGGATCAGGATTACAAGTAGCCTACACTAGTACACAGAAGGCCTTTTGTCATGGTTCGTAAGGGCCTTTAGTCCCAATTTTGGAACCGGGACTCAGACAGCGAGATGGTCGCGGACACTGGGATGCGAGGGTGTGCCCAAATACACACCCCAAGCACCCTGATCCGAGAATTGGTTAAGTTATGCTCGCCCCCGCTAATATCCCTATTCACCAACTCCTCAAGTCGCATCTCCACACACGTCAAGAGTGCTATCCATCCATTCCACATATATACACATGCAAGCAAAGCATTGCATCTCATATATTCATCAAGTGTAACATTGGATTACAAGGATCAGGATTACAAGTAGCCTACACTAGTACACAGAAGGCCTTTTGTCATGGTTCGTAAGGGCCTTTAGTCCCAATTTTGGAACCGGGACTCAGACAGCGAGATGGTCGCGGACACTGGGATGCGAGGGTGTGCCCAAATACACACCCCAAGCACCCTGATCCGAGAATTGGTTAAGTTATGCTCGCCCCCGCTAATATCCCTATTCACCAACTCCTCAAGTCGCATCTCCACACACGTCAAGAGTGCTATCCATCCATTCCACATATATACACATGCAAGCAAAGCATTGCATCTCATATATTCATCAAGTGTAACATTGGATTACAAGGATCAGGATTACAAGTAGCCTACACTAGTACACAGAAGGCCTTTTGTCATGGTTCGTAAGGGCCTTTAGTCCCAATTTTGGAACCGGGAGTACCAGTCCGGGACAAAAGACCCTAATCTTTAGGTATATATAATGCACAAAAAAAATTACTCTGCACCCAGCAAGATTCGAACTCGTGACATTTTGCCTCGCGTAAAACTTCCCTACCACCCCACCTACACAACACATGTGACTTTAGATGAGATGCATTTCTTTTAAAATAACCGGTAAAGGACCCTTTAGTCCCGGTTGGAGCCACCAACCGGGACTTTTAGTCCTGGTTGATGGCTCCAATCCGGACCAAAACGATCTTTAGTCCCGGTTGGTGGCTCCAACCGGGATTAAGTGTACAAGACCTTTAGTCCCAGTTAAAGCCATCAACCGAGACTAAAGGATGACTTTTAGTCCCGGTTGGTGGCTCCAACCGGGATTAAAGCTCCCTACTGCTCCTTAGTTGTTGGACCCGGGACTAAAGCTTTCATTGATCCTGGGCCCAATAGTAACCAGGACTAATGTGTTGGACCAAAGGCTATTTCTGTAGTAGTGCTATGCACATTTAGCTCATTGTAACATGAGGTAAAACGATAGCAATGTAGCATGCATGTCTGCTACACATTCAAATCATGAATGGGCATGAACCTGGCTGAGCCTCAAAGTCCTCACACGTTTCTTAGAAGTCCTCCGGGTCGGTCAACTCCTCCTTGGTAGGTCCTATGCTTAAGTAAATTTAATTAAATATTAGGATCAAAATGCAAATAATACCAAAAAGTATACAAGAAAGATCCAAACAATACCAATTTCTATACTAATGGGTCGACCATAATTTTAGAAGAATTATGGAACTGGTTTCACAATTTTTCGAGCTCCTATTAATTTATTATGAATTTTCTAAGCTGAAAACTGTTTTTAAAAATAACAAATAATTTCAGAAAAGAAATACAAGCAATTATTGACAAGTGGTTGGGCGTACCAAGGCCCTGTTTAGTTTCCACCCCATAAACCCCGTAAACGCAAAAAATCCATCACATCGAATGTTTCGACACATGCATGGAGTACTAAATGAAGTCTATTTACAAAACTTTTTTGCATAGATGGACTGTAAATCGCGAGACAAATCTAATGAGCCTACTTAATCTATGATTTGCAACAGTGATGCTACAGTAACCATCTGTTAATTATTGATTAATCATGGATTAATTAGCATCATTAGATTCGTCTCGCGATTTACAACCCATCTGTGCAAAGGATTTTGTAAATAGACTTCATTTAGTACTTCAAATTAGTAAGATTCCAATGCAAAAAAATTTTACGCTGGAACTAAATAGGGCCCAAGTATAATAATGCTTACATCAGCCTGGGAACAGCCCTCTGATAGTGTCAGCAGTGCATCCTGATGACATCATCATTGCCCGGTCAACGGTTAGCAGCCCACCAGTCAGCCTCAAATATAATGCATGCTGCTAACCCTGCCTGTAGGCACCTTCGTAGTAGATTGATCTCCAGGATGCACTACCGCTTTGTAATGGGCGCCTCAAGAGTCAAGATCGCAGTAATGATAGTGTTGTTACTTAGTATTGGTCGAAGTTTTAAAAGTTTGAATGATTAAGCACATTCTAACAACATGCGTATATTATTTGAGAACAGGCCGGGTATGAACGAGAAATGCATTGCATTATTTTGAATTGAACTTCAACCACAAAATTCATTTGATTTCTCAATAACATTTGAAAGCTAGGATACCTTTCACTAGCTGATTACAAAATGAATTTGCGTGAGTCACGGGAGCTAGTATGAAATAATAAATACAATCATTGTGACACAACTTGTCACATGGCCTTAAAGGAAAGGATCGGACTCGATCTGTTGGCAAAAAAAAAGGAGGAAAAGCATCTGGTTAACAAATTAAGTCAATGCTTTACATATGAGTACCTCCGTGATGCCTACTAGGCTAGTACTACCCAAAAAACATTTTTCTGCCTATAAATTGCTTCCCCCTGCCCAGGAGCTTGTGAGCATCAGCTAACTGCACTTGATCTAACGAGCCCTCAAACTACTAGCCAGCCACATCAATGGCTTCAGGTGCTGCAGCCGGGCTCAGGATGGCCACGGTAGCTGCCTGCACCCTTCTTATCCTGTTATCATCCATGCAGGAACCGCATGTGATGGCCACTGATGACGATGCATGTACCATCGCTTGCAGCAGCCCGTGCAAAAGCTTTGCTGATGTGTTCTGCAAGGGCACCAGCGGCAAGCTTTGCCCACCTGCGGCGGCACTGGCATGCCGCACTGTGGTTTTCCAGGTGTGTGCGAACCCCTGCTACGACGCCTGCATTTGCAGGGACCATTGTGTCTTGCGGTTCATAACGTATGGGTTCGGATGCCCTTGTGGCACTGTTCCTGCTTCCATGTTACTGTTACTTCAGAATAATGGTGAGTGCAAAAGCAGGCCCCTCCATCCCATTTGTGCCGGCTGGACAGTCGCGGGAGGAATAGCATGCATGATGATCCACATTCCATTATTTTCCTTCATTTCAGTTCTCGTCACATGTTTTTTTTTGTGCGAGTACTACTCGTCACATGGGTGTCATTATGATTTATGACGACCTTTATTTGTTCATTACGATACATATATGTTTATTTGCATAAGTTATCTATTGTCTCTATGATTGCGGTTTTACCCGGGCCGTTTGGGAATTCAACAGTCATAACATTATATTTATCAGTCTGGAATATATATGTTCACAACAGAAATAGTAATATATATACACTGTAGCCAGCTATAAAATAGTTTATTCCGTAGCCAGGCCATTTGAACTGCACCAAACTCCTGCGTGAAGGACCAAATAGGCGACCAGAGGGGGTGAATGGGAGCCTAAAATTCGATTTGAAAAACCGAAGAGAAAAGTCCCGATTACACCCAACGCACCTCGGACGAAAAGTATCAGTACCGCATAGCTCAGAACGACTATCGGCACTAGGAATACTCACACGTCAAATTCGGAACACGCACGCGAAAGTACAGCGATGAGAAACTCGAGCGAAAACTCAGATGCGTGAAAACACGAAAACCGATCAAAGTTGAACCATCGAAAAGAAGCCGCTTCAAGAGCTCTATCAGAGGGGTTAGAGCACAAGTAAATCTAAGAACTTGAAGAGAAGGGAAAAAATCTAGCTAACACAATCACAATTAAACTAATTTTTGTTTTGTTTTCTTTTTAACTTAGCCCTAACAAAAGCATACTGAAATTACCTAGATACTAGACAAGCAAAGATGATTAATTAAAAGAAAGAGAGAACTAATAAGCTACACAACTGGACTAACTAGCACAAAAGTAGATATACGTGAGAGGAGTAGAAGAAAGGAAAAGAAAAGCTTACAGTGCTGGACACGAATCTACTTGCTCCACGTTGGCCTGCTACTGGTAGGCTGCACTCGGCCTCCTGTGTTGCTACTGCTATGTCGTCCCTTTGGATCAATTCATCAAACAGGTTGAATGCGCCTTGACACCTCCGCTGGTTCACTGCTCCAGAGACAGCAGCCATCGACGCAAAGATCCTGCAAGAAACATATGCAGATACATGCTTGCTGAATCGTCCTGCCTGCAGCAGTGATGTGCTCGTGGTGCCTGTCGCTGAAGGTGCCACGCGAAGCTGCTGTGCCGGCCGCCACCTGCCCGAAGATGTGCTGCCGAAGAGGCACTGCCTGCTGCTGCTGCCGTCCCGGCGCGCGTGCGGCCCTGTGTCAGCACGGGCATGCGCTGCTCGTCCCGAGCGCCGCACCGACGCGGCAGGCACCGTGCGCCTTGCCGGCGCTGCTCCTTGAACTACGCAAGAACAGAAAAAGAGACCAAAGGAAATAACGCGAATCCAATCACAAGAACAACACCAAACTACTCAAATCAAAAACCCCAGGAGGGCACAGGAGGGAAGGGCCTCCATTCCTGTTGAATTGCAGTACAAGGTCTCAAGATTTCATCCCCAAATTCTAACCCTAGATCAGGAGAGGAAGAAAGAAAAAAGAAAAACGTGAGAGGAGGAGGGGCGACGGGGACTTGTGGACCAGACCTGTTGGCTGCCCTCCTCTCTCTATTTTATCCCCTCTAACTTTCTAGACTAAAGACTAAAATACCCATTGACTTAACTAGACACTAGAATGCCCGTAGGGGCAAAACCGGAAAAGATACATTGGACTCATCCGACGGCCGAGGTTCTTTCTTCGAGTCGAAGTCTTCTCTGCGATGTCGACGAGTGGATGAAGCTCCGGTCCGCGGTTTTGGAGGGTCCGCGAAACCCGGGTAGGTGGCCGGTTTTGAGAAAACCGCCAAACCCTCACGCGCGGGAAGATTCACGCCTCCACGCCGTGGCCCTAGACGCCGTTCCCGCCTCGGCCTTCTGACGGCCCTAGACGCCGCCCGACGCCCGTCACCTCCTCGCCCGCAGCGAGGCCCTAGACGCCGTCGACGCCCGTCGCCTCCGTCAGTCCCGAGACCGACGCCCGTGCCTCCACGACTCGGCGTCTTCAACCGCTGTCCGCCTCCTTGGTTTTGTGGCGCAAACCAAGAAACCTGCCTTCCGTCGCCGCTTGCGCCCTCGATTCAGGAGTGGACGCCACAGCTGCCGCCCGGACCTAGCTCCTCCACGGCAACTCTCCGTCGACACTCGACGCCCGTGTACCTGCAATCCAAAGACCAAGCGCACGATCACACCGCACGGTTGACAATTCACTCATCACAGGCAGGATAGAGTACTCTCATTCCTCAATCTCCTCCTTGATGAGTGCATTGTCAACACACCACCTGTAACCAGAGAAGTGATAAAAAGAAACAAGAAAGCGAAGAACTCAAGCAAGTGACACAAAGCTCAGAAAGGCAAGACCAGTCACTTACTCAAGCACAGATCGATCCCCTAAGACAAGGGCAACGGCTCGACGCAATCGATCAAATGCCAAAACATGACTCCTCAAAGACAGAGGTAACGCTCGACGCAGTCATGCTGTAAGTGGAAGGAAAGCGAGGAAAACCAGGAGCCAAAAACAAAGCAGAAACTCCCCAAGCAAACCTTTTTCCTCTCACAAATGCAACTCTCCCAAAATGTTGCACTCTCAAAGCCCTGTGCACAACAAGTTTTTCAAAAATCAAACAAGTCTCCCCCTTGTTCGATCACTTCTCTCAAAATTCTCCCCCTTGTTGGCACATGCACACATCAAGTCTAAAAAGACCTAAAGCTCCCCCTGAAGCTAAAACTCCCCCTGAACAGATGCTATGCAATGAATGCAATGCAGGAGGTGTAAGTGAAAGCATTCAGGGATACAAGGATATGAGCAACATCTAGTCACAAGCACGTGTGCATCCATAAACAAAACCTGCATCTAGCTCAACAGGGTATATCAAATCAGTCTAGAACTAGGCAAGTTCAGTTTAGGAGAAATAAAAGCATCACCCATGATCTAGTACTAACAAGTAGGGAATGAAAAACAGTGCTACTCATACTCATACAGGTGAGCCAAATCAGCCAAAACAAGTTGCCAACATTCATTTTTCAATCAATTTTTATATCAAGCAATTCTAAGTGCCAGGGGTTGAAAGCTTGTCATGCTTTACTTAGCAACGAGGCCAAGCCTATGCCAAAAGACAATCAGAAGCTTAAAGCACTCGTTTCAGTCATGCACAGCCTTGCCCGGGTTCTCACAAGTGCAAAGTGAGCCGTCCCGAAAGCTCGATTAGTGCGACAAGCAATCTCACCTGGATCTTTTCAATCCATTTCCAGAACAGTTCAAGCAATTTTATCAGATTTAGATCATTTCAAATATGAATTGCTGAACGAAAGGCCACACTTGCATGAATAAGATAGCAAAGCATATCAACACGCCATAACATGCTAGTAGCCAAGACAGGGTGATCATGTTTTCAGATTTTCAAATCAAAATAGCTTAACTCAGATGATGTCATATACATAGTGGAGCAAGCTATACATGATTAAATTTATCAACTCACACTAGCAGACACTAGAAGATCATAGCAATGTATACAAGAATGCTAGTGCAAGTGAGACAATGCAAAATACAAACATGTACAATGCATATGCACAATGCAACTACCAAACCTAGAAAACAAAGAGAAGCAAATAAAATCTACAAAGCTAACCAAAGAAAAGTCAGCAATCAAAAGGGATAACAAACCCCAAGCTCCCCTCGCAAGCGAGCAAAGGTGTCCTGCTCTAGCGGTTTGGTGAGGATATCTGCGGTTTGCCTCTCTGAAGGGACATGGATCAGGTCTATGTGTCCTCTCTCATGGTTGTCTCGCACGAAATTTAATCGGATGTCTATGTGCTTGGTTCTGGAGTGTAGGACAGGGTTCTTTGCAATGCTAATGGCTGACATGTTGTCTACAAAGATAGGAACCCTACCGAAACTCAAGCCATAATCCTACAAGGTTTGTTTCATCCAAAGTATCTGGGAGCAGCAGCTAGCAGCGGCAACATACTCAGCTTCTGTGGAAGAAAGCGCTACACTAGCCTGCTTGCGAGAGGACCAAGACACCAAAGATGTACCGAGAAATTGACAACTGCCGGATGTCGACTTACGATCCAACCGACACCCACCGAAATCGGCATTAGAAAAACCCACCAAAACCAGAGCAGAATCCGCAGAATACCAAAGACCAAATTCAGGGGTGAATTTCAGATACCTGAAGATGCGTTTCACCACCTGCCTGTGGGAGGTGCGCGGCGAAGCCTGATACCGCGCGCAGAGGCAGACGCCGAACTGGATGTCCGGTCGCGTCGCCGTCAGGTACAGGAGAGAGCCGATCATGCTCTTATACTCCTTCTGGTCCACCGCCTCGCCGTTCAAGTCCTCATCAAGTGCCGTAGATGTGCTGATCGGAGTCGGCTGAGGAGACAAGTCACTCATGTCGAACTTCCGCAGTAAGTCTCTAGTGTACTTTGCTTGATGGACAAAAGTGCCCTGAGGAGTTTGCTTGATCTGCAGCCCGAGGAAGAACTGCAACTCACCCATCATGCTCATCTCGAACTCCCTGGACATCTGCTCAGAAAACATGGAGACAAGAGCGTGAGAAGAGCCACCAAAGATAATATCATCCACGTATATCTGAACTAAAAGAAAATCAGTGCCAGATCGTATGAGGAAAAGTTTTATCTACACATCCCATTTTAAAGCCCTGAGTCAGCAAAAAGGTTTTCAATCTATCATACCAAGCTCTAGGTGCCTATTTCAAACCGTAAAGAGCTTTCTAAAGTTTATAAACACGGTTTGGAAACTTGGGATTTTCAAAACCAGGGGGTTGCTTCACATAAACCTCTTCTTCGATAAAACCATTTAAGAAGGCAGATTTAACATCCATTTGAAAAACCTTAAAACCCTTGGAAGCAGCAAATGCAAGAAAGATTCGAATACCTTCCAAACGAGCAACAGGGGCAAAAGTTTCCTCAAAATCAATACCCTCTTTTTGGCAAAACCCCTGGGTAACAAGACGAGCCTTGTTTCGAACAACCAACCCATCCTCACCCTGCTTGTTTTTGAAAACCCACTTCATTCCGATGGGATTGCAAGCAGGTGGAGGCTCGACCAAAACCCAAACTTGGTTTCTTTCAAAATTCTCAAGTTCCTCATGCATGGCATTGACCCAATTAGAATCAGAAAGAGCGTGTCCAATATCCTTGGGCTCAAAAGAAGCAACAAATGCTGAATGAGCAAAGCCAGCGATACTTGTTACCTTGGACCTAATGACTCGCTCGTTGAGATCACCTAGCATCTGTTGAGGTGGATGGCGACGCTGAATGTGTCGCGGTGCTTCCCGTGTCGAAGTCGCCTCCTCCTCAACAAAAGCTGGTGCCTCCTCAGGTGCAGCTGGTGAAGCCTGAGTCACCTCCTCGAACAGCCCCCGGGAAGTAGACGTAGTCGGGTCGGGGCCGTTGTCATCATCCGAGCTCGTGGCAGAGATAGCTGGGTCCACAGCACGCGTGGTAGCCACAGCGTCGTCATCTGCAGCTTCTTCCTCCTCATCTTCAAAGATGGAGGTGCCGAGCTTATCATCTCCTGCAACTTCAAAGACAGAAGAATTGCACGGTGCAGTCTCGTCGAAAGTGACTTCACAAGTCTCTCTGTCGATGTTAGTATCAATAATCAGCACACGGTACGCTCTAGAGTGAGAAGCATAACCGAGAAAAATACCATCAGACGAGCGAGACTCAAACTTATCAAGATTTCCATCTTTCAGCACAAAGCACCGGCAACCGAAAACTCTGAGATGGTCAACACGGGGCTGGCGTCCAAACCGCAACTCCTAAGAAGTCCTGTGCATGAAAGCACGCAAGAAAATGCGGTTGGACACGTAACAAGCGGTGTTAACCGCCTCAGCCCAGTATTTGCGAGGAGTCCTATGCTCATCGAGCATCGTCCTCGCTATCTCAACCAGCATCCGATTCTTCCGCTCTACAACTCCATTCTGCTGTGGAGTGTAGGGAGAAGAATACTGGTGTTCGAGCCCTTGATCACTGCAAAAGGCGTCAAAACGAACGTTTTTGAATTATGTGCCATTGTCACTGCGGATTGCTCTCATGGCCTGGGGTAACTCGTTTTTCAACCTCAAGATCAAGTCTCGAACAAACTCGAAAGCCTCATCCTTGGTTCTCATGAAAAAGACCCAAGAATAGCGAGAAAAGGCGTCCACAATCACAAGAACGTACCACTTCCCACCAACAGACATCACCCGAGAAGGACCGACAGTGTCCATGTGTAGCAATTCTCCAGGGTGAGAGGTCGTCACCTGATTAACAGGCGGATGTGAAGTGGCAATCATCTTCCCATGGCGACACGGATGGCAAACGAGGTCCTTTTCAAACTTCAATTTGGGCAATCCTCGGATCAGGCCAAGTGAGCTCAGTCTCGACAACAAGTCAAAGCTCAAATATCCAAGTCTCCTATGCCACTTCCACAGATCAGAAGAAGGATCAGCCATCAAACAATGAGAAGGGCCAAAAGGGGTTCCAGAGAAGTCAACCAAGAAAACTCGATCGCGAGGTGTAATCCGGCAAACCAAATCTCCCCTGGAATCCAAAACACGCGAGCAACCCTCCTTGAAGCGAACCTCAAACCCCTCATCAAGAAGTTGCGAAACAGAGAGCAAATTAAAGCCAAGATTCGAAACCAAAGCAACTTCTTTCAGGGTAAAGCGATCAGAAACTCGAACAACGCCAAGTCCACGTACCTTTCCTCTTCCATTATCCCCGAACACAATATACTCCTTTGAGCGCATCGGGGTGAGGCTGGAGAACCATTTGTCATTTCCGGTCATATGGCGCGAACAACCGGAGTCCATGATCCACCTGTTCTCCAAGCCTCCGACCTGCACATCAGTAGTGAGACAAAGGGTGAGCAAATGTCTCAACACTGGGGTTAGCAAAGTGAGAAACAAATCAGTGTCGAGCCATTTGCTCTACCGAAGGGTTAGCAAAACCAGACAAAGCGTATCCCTCGTCTCGTCTACTGCGTGACTGACGAACACCACCGCGAGGAAAGCGTGGTGCCTCGAAACCTCCTCCAAAGCCTCGGTCCCGTGGTCCATAGCCGTACTGAAAACGACCAGGAGCACGACCGGCAAAGCGACCACCCGCTGGAGCACGGTAACCACCACCGTCTCCCTGACCTCCACCTACACGGCGCGCCCTAGCATCTTGCCTACCACCACGCCGAGGAGGACCATGCACCCGAGCAGAGTACATATCCGCGTTCCGTCTCTCCTGCTCACGCCTCACAGCACGCTTCCTTCTGAAGCAAAACTCCTCCAGTTGACCTTCCCTGTCACAGTACTCGCAGTGGTACCTCACCTCACACTTGGGAGGTGGAGGCCTAGCCTGCGGATGGGGAGGAGCAGCCCCCTTCTTCTGGGCAACCTGGGCTGCGGCAGCAGGGAGCGTATCAAGGGGATTCTTCAGCTCATTGGGCTTTGGAACCCAAACCTGCTTCTGCGGAGGTGCTTTTGGTGGTTCTTTAAGCACACCATCCGCGGGGTCAACAAGCGAAGGCTGCGTGCTCGTACTAGCAGTGTTTCCAGCAGCCTTGCCGATCTTACCATACAACTTGTCAAAGTCTGACTTCGTGTATGTGTAACCGACCCCAAAACCATCACCACACTTGAACTGCTTAATCATCATGCCCAACTGCGGATCACTAGCAGAAACCCAACTAATAATCGCCCTAAGATATGTATTCTCATTCTACAAGTTGGCTTTCTCTACCGCAAGATTATCCAAATCAGAGATCAAACCAGGGCAAACAGAGCAGTCAATAGGTGGGCTAGACTCCACGACCTTAGTCTTCCCCAAAGACTTAATCAAGGCGTTCTTCTCATCTAGCTCCGACCTAAGCGTGGGACAAACCTTGCAAGCACCAAGCAGAACTAGCCTAGACTCCATCTCCTCTAGCTCGCACACAATAGTAGCAAACTTGGACTGCAACGAAGCTAGATCGGACTTAAAGATAGGACACTCATCACATTCAAGCACATCGCTAATGATAGGAGCGTCCTTAACCAGTTCTAGTTCATGCTTGGCCTTAGCGAGCTCATGAGACACGTCAGCAAGCGAAGTCTTAGCAACATCTAAGTTCGCGACGTTCTCATCATGCTTGGCACGGAGAGCAATAAGATCATTCATGTGAGATATGCAGCCAGCGCACTCATCCTTACTAGATTTCTCCCTAGCACAAGCCAGCTCAGCCCTAAGCTTTCTACGCTCTCTGGCTGCTTCCTTAAGCAGCCTCTTCTGGTTGTCGAGAGCGGCGTACAACTCCCTAACCTCTGTATCAAGCAGGTCGATCGTGGAGTTTACCTCTGAATCGCTCTCGGATCCAGGAGAAGAGCCGGAGTGCGTCGGTGTAGCATGTCCACTCGAAGACGCACGAGCACCATTGGCTTCACCCGCCATGGTGCAGAAGCTCTTGCGCCGACCGGCCGCCAAGCAAAGGCCGATGAAGCCGGTGGCTTCCTTGTCCCGCTTCTTCTTCTTATCGTCGTCGTCGGAGGTCGGTGAAGAAGAGCGGTCGGTGTCGGAGCTCTTGTCGAGGTCGCTGAGCTGCGCCAGGAAGGCCTTCTCCCACTTCTTGGCCTTGTACTGGAAGCACTTCTTGAGCGACTCCTTGTCGAAGCGTCCTCCCCGGTCACGACGCGGTGCTTGTGGCGCCGACGCTCCTTGTTGGAGCCTCCCTCGTCGCGGTCACGGTGGCGGTAGTAGTCGAAGGAGTTGTTCTGGCCACCGCCGGACTTCTTGGGGCAATCTGCGACAAAGTGGTTCAGATCGCCGCAGTTGTAGCACCCGGGGTTCTTCTTCCTCTGCCTGTTGTGGTAGACGCGCTGGAACTTGCTGAAGAGGAGGCACAAGTCGTCGTCGCCCAGCGTCTCCAGCTGCTCATCTGAAATAGAAGGCAAAGAGGCAAGAGAAAAGCCAAGAGCAGAGTTAGCGTTAGAGCCCGATCCACCACCTGGGCCAGTCACAAGAGCGACGCTCTTGGAAGGAGGGGCACCATTGTGCTTGGCTCGTGTCTGGTTATCCACCTCCGTGGCCTTGAGCTTGCTGAAAAGCTCATTCAACGTCAGAGTCTCATAGCCAGCAGACTCAATGATGGTGTTCACCTTGAGATCCCACACAGAGCGATCAAGTGCGTAAAGCAACTTAAGGGCCTTCTCATGCTCTATGTACTCAAGGGCACCAACAGATCTGTTCGCATTGACCTTGTTCACAATTGACTGAAAACGACTGAACATTAGGTCAATGCTCTCACCCGGCTCCTGTGTGAAGTTCTCATACTCACGCCGGTGAGTCTCGAACAGTCTGGCCTTCACCTGAGGTGTACCCTCGTGGTAGTTCTCAAGACACGTCCAAATTTTGTGAGCTTCCTGAAAACCCTGGACGCGTGAGAACTCTGCACGAGAAACGCCAGCGAACAAGGCATTGACGGCCTTGGCGTTAGCCTCGTGCTGGGTCACCTGAAGAGGCGTGGCCCGAACAGCAAGCACCTCGTAAAGCTGGTTCGTGGTAATCTCCTAGACATCGGCTCCCATGCTCTGCAGGAAGGCTCTCATGCGAACCTTCCAGTATGCATAGTCCTCGCCGGAAAACACCGGGATCTTACAAAGACTCGACATGGTCGCCGAGTGATTTTCGAACCAGTTAAGGTGCTGAAAACCTCAACCAAGCTCTGATACCAATTGAAGGACCAAATAGGCGACCAGAGGGGGGGTGAATGAGAGCCTAAAATTCGATTTGAAAAACTGAAGAGAAAAGTCTCGATTACACCCAACGCACCTCGAACGAAATGTATCAGTACCGCATAGCTCAGAACGACTATCGGCACTAGGAATACTCACACGTCAAATTCGGAACACGCAAGCGAAAGTATAGCGATGAGAAACTCGAGCGAAAACTCAGATGCGCGAAAACACGAAAACCGATCAAAGTTGAACCATCGAAAAGAAGCCGTTTCAAGAGCTCTATCAGAGGGGTTAGAGCACAAGTAAATCTAAGAACTTGAAGAGTAGGAAAAAAATCTAGCTAACACAATCACAATTAAACTAATTTTTGTTTTGTTTTCTTTTTAACTTAGCCCTAACAAAAGCATACTGAAATTACCTAGATACTAGACAAGCAAAGATGATTAATTAAAAGAAAGAGAGAACTAATAAGCTACACAACTGGACTAACTAGCACAAAAGTAGATATACGTGAGAGGAGTAGAAGAAAGGAAAAGAAAAGCTTACAGTGCTGGACACGAATCTACTTGCTCCACGTTGGCCTGCTACTGGTAGGCTGCACTCGGCCTCCTGTGTTGCTACTGCTATGTCGTCCCTTTGGATCAATTCATCAAACAGGTTGAATGCGCCTTGACACCTCCGCTGGTTCACTGCTCCAGAGACAGCAGCCGTCGAAGCAAAGACCCTGCAAGAAACATATGCAGATACATGCTTGCTGAATCGCCCTGCCTGCAGCAGTGATATGCTCGTGGTGCCTGTCGCTGAAGGTGCCACGCGAAGCTGCTGTGCCGGCCGCCACCTGCCCGAAGATGTGCTGCCCAAGAGGCACTGCCTGCTGCTGCTGCCGTCCTGGCGCGCGTGCGGCCCTGTGTCAGCACGGGCATGCGCTGCTCGTCCCGAGCGCCGCACCGACGCGGCTGGCGCCGTGCGCCTTGCCGGCGCTGCTCCTTGAACTACGCAAGAACAGAAAAAGAGACCAAAGGAAATAACGCGAATCCAATCACAAGAACAACAGCAAACTACTCAAATCAAAAACCCCAGGAGGGCACAGGAGGGAAGGGCCTCCATTCCCGTTGAATTGCAGTACAAGGTCTCAAGATTTTATCCCCAAATTCTAACCCTAGATCAGGAGAGGAAGAAAGGAAAAAAGAAAAACGGAGGAGGAGGGGCGACGGGGACTTGTGGACCAGACTCGTTGGCTGCCCTCCTCTCTCTAATTTATCCCCTCTAACTCTCTAGACTAAAGACTAAAATACCCCTAGACTTAACTAGACACTAGAAAGCCCGTAGGGGCAAAACCGGAAAAGATACATTGAACTCATCCGACGGCCGAGGTTCTTTCTTCGAGTCGAAGTCTTCTCTGCGATGCCGATGTGTGGATGAAGCTCCGGTCCGCGGTTTTGGAAGGTCCGCGAAACCCGGGTAGGTGGCCGGTTTTGAGAAAACCGCCAAAACCTCACGCGCGGGAAGATTCCCGCCTCCACGCCGTGGCCCTAGACGCCGTTCCCGCCTCGGCCTTCTAACGGCCCTAGACGACGCCCGACGCCCGTCACCTACTCGCCCGCAGCGAGGCCCTAGACGCCGTCGACGCCCGTCGCCTCCGTCAGTCCCGAGACCGACGCCCGTGCCTCCACGACTCGGCGTCTTCAACCGCCGTCCGCCTCCTTGGTTTTGTGGTGCAAACCAAGAAACCCGCCTTTCGTCGCCGCTTGCGCCCTCGATCCAGGAGTGGACGCCACAGCTGCCGCCCGGCCCGAGCTCCTCCACGGCAGCTCTCCGTCGACACTCTACGCCCGTGTACCTGCAATCCAAAGACCAAGCGCACGATCACACCGCACGGTTGACAATTCACTCATCACATGCAGGATAGAGTACTCTCATTCCTCACTGCGCAACTATGCACACGAGCCGAGCGGAATATGGAAAATTAATGCATCTGTATAATTCACGTTGATTCACATGGCCTAGTGAGCTGGATAGCTTACCTGTTAAGAATGTTTAAACTAAAGTGCACTGTGAGTATACACGTAGAACAATCTGAACTAGAATTGCCTTGAGACGGTAAATACAATTCTTACGAGGAGTATCCATAGTTTGGCGTCAAGCTTAGTAGAACAAGTAAGTTAATTTACTGGTGACTCAAATTTACCACAAAATACTTATAAGAAATCAAATCTCTAGATGATAATAATTTGGATGGAGAGTTACCACTTGGCATCAAACTGTTCTGAGAAATGATCGAGTGACAATAATGATAAGCTGATTAATGTGAAATAGACACAGTAGGGAGAGATTGATTTACTACTATAGTGATAAGCTGATTAATATGAAATAAACACAGTAGGGAGAGTTATCGTAATTTGTTATATACACGAACCAAATTGACCATGAAATACTTGCAACGATTTGTAATTTATAACTGGAGCTGATAATTTAGAAAAGAAGTTACCACAATTTAGTGTCACTACGTAAGAAACCAACAAAGGCGACACTCTCATAGGAGACGGGGAATTAAGAAGCATCCCGCGTAGGAGATGCAGATGTACAAGCCGTGTCGCCAGACATATATATAGGAGACGTGTTATAGCAACACGTGTCTCCTATGTGTTCCATAATAGGGGACGTGTCTTCTAAGGCAATCCACATCTCCGATATCTCTTATAAATGGAGCCGCGTATTTTATAGCTGCATCTCCTATATCATGCCAGGCAAAAGGTGTCGTGGTTTGAAATTCCACGTCTCTTTTAATATGCTTGAAAGAGACGCTGCTTGACATTGCACGTCTCCTATAGCCTTTCCTTAGCCACGCGGACAGCTCATATTTCACTTTCACCTTCGCCACCTCTATGTCCGCCGCTCGCTCCACGTACACAGCCGCCCGCCCGCCTGCTCGCAGACCGGTAGCACACATTAGCACCCTCACTGGAGTCCTTGTGCATGCCTCCAGTCAGCAGTCGGCGGGCCGGGCGCACCCATCAGCCCACGCCGCATGCTCTCGTCTGGGGAACACCATTCCTACCTGCGCGTCTCTCTTTCCCATCTCATCCGGGGCGATTGTAGGCAAGCCACTCGCGCCATCTCATCCCCTGCCCATGCCACTACTTCCTCCTTCACTGCATCAGCACCGCCAGTCTCCTCCTCTGCCATCATCAGCTCTTCCATGGTTGCCGATAATGGTGAGCTAGAGTTAGAGCTATAGCCCTCTGTGATGCTTGAAATCCCTTTTTGTATGTGTGTGCTTAATTTTACTCCTTTGTGTGTGCTTGCAGAGAGAATTGATGATCATCTTGAGCTTATTTTGAAGCCCGCCGGTCAGCAACTAGCCACGGAAGATCATATCCATGCTTGCATACGGATGATCACAGCTCTCTGTGATGCTAGAATTGAAAGATTAGCTCAGCAAACTTGCAGACAATGAAGGAAGAACTTAGGGCTGAGGTGACCTAGGACATAATTTTCATGCTCGCATCAAAGGGATTGTAGATTGTGCCACTTTCTAGTAACACAAGCCCTGCACCCGGACGGAGGAGCAGTTGTGCGTTCGCCTCTGAGGCTCTAGCTAAAGAGAATAATGGGTCCTTTATACAATGAAGATGAAGATGAAGATCCAAAGCAGATGGACTTAGATTAGGACCATTATACTTAAAGTGGCTTGAGTGAGCCCACACCTTTTGTCCTAATGCATAGTGTTAATGGTCACCAAGTTTAGGTGGCATGGGGTATGGTTTATCGGAGACAATTCGAATTCACGAAGAATGTGCAGTTGTCAAAGTGGAGCTTGTAGATGACTAGCCTGATATTGTGCTTCCATTCCCTCTTGATGATGAGATCTCCAAACTTGAAAAAAGCTATCTTCCAAAGGATGCAACCAAGACCATTGTTCCTTCAAAGGAACCTAAACCTGCTATTGCTCCCTGTTGACAGCCAAAATTGGTAGTGCCGAGGCCGACTGGTTAGACCGATCTGGCCAGTTGTAATCCGAGCAGGTTTAGATTTGTAGTAGGAATCCTCATGTAAACTTACTTGGAAGGGGTAAGTCTTCCCCGGCCTATATATATGAAGGCTAGGGCTGATTGAGGGTAATCCCAATTGATTCAATACAACTTGCATTATTTTCTATCTTCTCAAACCCTAACCCCTTCCAAACCCTAATTTGCTATTCTTTCTGCGTCTCGATGGCGTTTGAAGGCATTCTAAGTGGCCTGACCGATCTTAGAACAACCCTAGTTCTTCAAGCTCTGATGGGGTCCTTCCTCTGATAATGCAGCTAGTGTGGACAAGAATGTTGGTGCCAACAGTAGGCCAAAGAATAAAAAAATAGCTGAGAGCTCAAAAAGGATATTTGGGAGGGTTCAAAGAAGCATTAAACCATTGAAAGCTCTAAGGAAGCGGCCAGTAAGAAACAACCTAAGAAGAAAGGTGCATCATCAGCATGGACCCAAGCCAACCCACGTTACAGATATGGGCATCCAATGTTGACAACTTCTCAACTTGAGAGCACTGGACCTACAACCACTTCACTCCATAGTCACTACTAGAAAGGTTGTGGGGCAAATAAGAAAGATATAGTGGTCCGGTACAAGCATTGCTATCTTCAGTGAACTAGTGAACTAATAATGTTCCATGGCTGTGTGACTGTGTTGTTGTAGGTTTTTTATTTCATACTGGACACTGAAGAAGATGGATAGCAGCAGCAGCTTGGAACATGTCACAAAGTTCCCGGTATGGTACATTGCTATGAAAGCTGATAACAAAGCTGTGTAGTTTCTTTCTTCTCACTATTCTTGGTCTATTTTTTTGCAGTGCCACCAGCAACCTCCCGGCAACACATGTGGCTTCTTTGTCATCCATCACATTGTCAAAGCAATGGAATTACTAAGTATGGATGGTGATCCTGAGGTATATATCCCAATTTCAAACACATGCAGTGATGGCTCCTTTTTCCCATGCCTTAGAAATGAAATATGGATGTATTATTCTTTAAAATGCTATGAGTGACATGAGTTAGAGCTAAATTTCTAGGAACATATAGAGAGAAATGATAGTTGTATTATGTTGGCATGTTGGAGATTAGTTTTTGGAATTCTGCTGTTTTTTGACCTAATAGTTAGAGGTTGCATCAGTCAGGATTGCTCCTTTTACTTTGTTAGCTTTGAGAAGCTGAATGGTTATTAAATATGCTCTATGATGGCAACTTTTATCTCAAGAAGCTACAATTTCCTTGCTTACCTTGTTCTTCCAAATCAGGAGTTCAAAGTGATGAAAACACCCCACCCTCAACACTGATGAGTTGCATGCCATTCGAGAAAAGATTTCCTCCTTCATCATGAACCAGGTGATCTCACAGAAGGGAGAGTTCCACTTCTTAGATGTTCTTGTTGTCATACCCTCAAAAAAAAAAAGATGTTCTTGTTGTCATAGTCTTAGATAAATTGGATAGCACTGCAATTAGGTTCTTGTGGAATGTTGATGGTCATGTAACTTGTGGAATATTGAACTTGTTACTGCATGTGATAAGTTGTTTGTCGGTACCCTGTAGCAGGGATACACACTCTTACTGCAGCAAGGCAGGACTCGCGTAGTCATCCGTAACTATGCGATGAGGGGCGGAGCAGCCAGGCCCCACGGGTCAGGCTCTTTCCTCACCGGGCCAACGGCCCGGACCCGCTCCCCGCTCTGGGACGGGTCCGGTGACGCCACGTGTCCCTGAGGAGGGGAAGCTCCGAGCCAACAGCCGAGGCCTCAGACCCCCCATAGGGATCCGGGACCTCCCGCGTCCATCTGGACCTCCCACGCGCGTAGAACCAACGTACCGCCGGGGGGGTTCCGGAGCCGCCACGTGTCCCGCAGGCGCGGGCGCGGGTCTTCCGCTAGAAGACTCGCCCACCCACCGCATTCAATGCGGGTGGTTGAGGCGTGCTATGCCGCCGCGGCACGCGAGGCAGCCTTTGTCAGGTCTCAATGTATACCGCGTATTACCGAGGTACACAGTGCAGCCGCCTGCGCTGCATCCGCGCAGAGCCCGTCTGCCGCATTAAATGGATACAACGGCACAACACTTTTCCATCATGCCGCCTACGCCGCAAGCTACACGGCCCGTTCAGCTACGCTGCAGGCGACGCCGCAAGCTACGCCTGGCGCCGTTTCGACAAGACAGCGCATGGGTAGCATGGACGGAGGATTCCCTGGAGTAGGCAAGGAAATCAAGGAATGAGATATCCTTCGCCTGCAACGCCATAATGTATGAACAGTACGCTATTTTATACTACATCGATTGGGCCCACCTGTCGGGGACCCAACGGCCATGTACACGCCTCCCTTGAGATATAAAAGGGAGGCGCTCGCTGCACACGGGGCTAAGCTCTCAGGGTCAAAAGATCTCAAGCAGTCTTCAGACTCTCTGGAGACTAAGGGAATACAACACACAGTGGACGTAGGGTATTACGCTCTGGCGACCTGAACCACTCTAAACCTGCTGTGTTCCTTGTGTTCTTCCAGCGAGATCGAACTAGTCCTAGCTAACCCCCGAGTACTCACCCTCTGGGCTTAGGCGGGTGCATTACGCCACCCGGCTGTGTGTTTGCACACCACGACATTGTTAAATCTGTGAAAATTAGGTTCTTCTGCCTATAATGTTTGTGCTAAATGTCACTGAACTGGGAATTTTTATGTGAGTGTGTGTGTGTGTGCAAGATCTGTGAGACATAGATGCAATAGTTATGGGAGATGTGGAAGAATACCAAATAGCGTCCCCCATAACAATCAACAAAAAGGAGACGCGTGTTCACAATTAGAGTATCCTCCCATAACAACC
The DNA here is from genome assembly GCF_016808335.1 of Panicum virgatum. NCBI lineage: Eukaryota > Viridiplantae > Streptophyta > Magnoliopsida > Poales > Poaceae > Panicum > Panicum virgatum. The sequence continues at coordinate 54,754,435 of NC_053147.1, forward strand.
AACAAAATGGAGACACGTGCTCACAACCAAAGTCTCCTACCATAACAACCAACAAAGGACGGGTAGCTAAACAGCATCTCCCATACTAACATATATAGGAGACGCGGGTTTTTAAACCGCCTCTCCTATGTTGGTTACATGAGACGGGATATGACAAAGTTAGGAGACACGATAGAGGAGAGTCTCTGATAACTAGTCTTATAGGAGACACAGGTTAAGAAGCAGTGTCCCTGATAAGGATTATTAGAGGCGATGCTGGTTGTGTTCCGCGTCTCTGCTACTATTCAGTGGAGACGTTCTATAAACAACATAGGAGATGGGGCCATCCGTGTCTCCAATAGCCGGTATGCGAGACACTTGTAATTAAGTCAATTTGGGGACGCGGTTCACCAGTGTATTGGATCCGGTCACTTATAGGAGATGCAGTTCATATGCGTCTCCTATGACTTCACATCAGAGACGTAAATTTGGAGACACAAAACAAACTGTATCTCCTATGTGGAGTTAACCCGCGTATCCTATAAGGCATTCTTACATAGTGCATGAAGTCGTTTCCACTAACCATGTGCTATAGTGGCAAATTGAATTTACCATATGAAGGTTTCGTATGACTCTGCACACAGTAACGTAGACTATGTCCTAAAAAGGTCCCTATGTACGTGTAGTAATCTACTATAATTTAAATATATAGTGACTAGCTTTATTATATAAGGAAACATATCTGGTGGAAACCATAACCTTCGCATGAAAACCGTGCAAACCACGGCAAAACCCTTGAAACAATAAAATATTTTGTCCAAACTCGACTTCGTTTGTGAGATATAAAAATAACAATTTAGATGACATTTTTGTCGTGGTTTGTACGGGTTTTCACGAAGGTTGCGGTTCCTACCAGATATGTTCCCATTATATAAGTTTGATTTACTATAACTTAGTAACTTGCACTGCCTATCTTTGTAACTGGTCATTCATTTAAATCTTGGAGTAACCATAAATACTGAAACTGTCAATGACGCTCCTAATCAACCGACAAAATACATTTGCTTGCACTTCCACAAAATATTTTTTGGTGTTCAATGTGTCGTTAGAGAATTTGGTGCGGTGATGCTAGGAACATTAACATGTCATGTATTTTCCCAGATTCGTCACCTGAAACAATCAGATTTACAGATGATTTAATTATATATACATTCCATAAGATTTAATTTTGTATGTGTAATTATTTACATTTATAAATATATTCCATGTTGATCACTACGACACTTGATCATGAACTTGCTTGATATCAAAATCGGCGGGAATCCAAATAATAAAAAATAGATGGAAATAGATTCAAAAAATTCAAATTCAAATTGGTGATTTTTTTGGAGGCATGGTGTTTGCAGAGATCACGTCCTAACCCATCCCTAGAAATCCTTTTCTAGAGATGGTTCACCCCCTCACCCATAGCTGAAAAGCTAATTTTGGAAATCCATTCACTACTACACAAAAGATTTGTAGGGACGGGTAAAAATATATTTTTAAGGGCGGGTGCCGCACCCGCCCTTAGTTTTCACAGCTAAAAATATTATTTTTAGGTGCGGGTAAAGCGCCCGCCCGTAAAAATGATTTTTTAGGGGCGGGTCATAGGCTCACCCGCCCCTACAAATCAATTTGTAGGGGCGGGTGAGCCTATGACCCGACCTTACGAATCATTTTCCAAAACATGGAAAATTAGAAAAAAATAAAAAAAACAATAAAATAAAAATAAAAAGATATCCCTACTAACCGGCCACCACCATAAGCCCTATCCTACCGAGATAGGATTTTTTTGACAATATATGCACACTTACGTAATTTGGGATTCGAACCGCCTACCTCAAGCCTCGCGCAAACCTACCTTACCGCCACACTACGCAGCCACTTGTGTCTCAATGGGGTATGCTATTCTTTTATATTAAATGTGAAATTGATTTATAGTGGCGGGTGATGACCCGAGCCGCTCCTGCAAATGATTTTTAGGGGCGGATGATGCCCCCACCTGCCCCTACAAATGATTTTTAATTTATTTTAGAAATTTGTTTAATTAAAAATATAGCAAGACATAAAAAGGGGAAATTTTTAGCATAACCTGTTGTGATCTATAGAACTAGAATAAAATATCCAAATCATATTTCAGTGTATATAATAGCTAAGAGTGTGAAACTATAATGTATAACTCAATCACTCTACTGTTTCATACAACTCAATGCTAATTTAATGGTTTCTACATCCATAATCATTTTATACGCTGAAATATGCTTTTAATATTTTTCCTTGTTCTACAGATCATGTTAGGCCTATGCTAAAAATTTCACCCTTTTTAGATGTGTTTTGCAATTTTTTGAATTAAACAAATTTCTAAAATAAAATTGAAAATCATTTATAGTGGCGGGTGAGGGGGTGCCTGCCCCTACAAATGGTATTTTTAGGGGCGGTTCACCCCCTCACCCGACCCTAGATATGGAATCCATTTTTAGCGGCGGGTGAGGGGGTGACCTGCCCCTAAAAATGTATTTTTAGGGATGGGCGATTGCTACAGTAATTCCTATCCATTTATAGCAATGGGTCAAATTTTGAGGTGTCCATAAAAAATCTGGGGCATTGCTTCGTTTTTGTAGTAGTGATTTTCAGGGGCGGTGCGTTATCCGCCCCTGCAAACAATATTTGTATCTGCAATAAGTGTTAAAAAACTAGGCAATTTTGGGCATATTTTAATTCCAAAATTAAATAAATAAATGAGCAATATTTCGATGACTATAGTGAGTGAAACATATGTAGCGAAAATGGCCTCTCATGCCATATTTCAATATAATGTTTTGGTGATTGATATAGACAACACAACACTTGGACTAATATGATTGTTAAGAAAACCATTCTCAGGCTTTTAGGTTCAAATGATGACAAAGAGAAGATATGCATAGCTAGGCCCGTAGGGCCACCTCTTCGGTCCAAAGGACAAGAATCAAAGAGACTGTGAAGAAATTCAATACACCGGTTGAACCGATGTTAAGGAAAAGACACACGACGGTGTAATTGTCCAGAAGCTGGAAACTGAAGATACACTCACCGGATTAACCGACGTTGAAGAAAATGCATACGTCAGTGCATTGCCAAACGAAGACCGATGAAAATACATACACCGGTTGAACCGACGATGCATCGGTCAATTGCATCGGTTCAGTTGTCCAGAGAGGTGGTTTTTGGAGGAACGTGAAGAAGTTACAATCACCGATTAAACCGACGCTAATTTTACATACACCGGTTGATTGCATCGGTTAAACCGGCGATACACCGGTTAATTGCTAACGGCTAGTTTTTCAAGTAGCAGTTTACATACACCGGTTGAACCGATGATGGCTTTTGGGGTACGTCGGATTAACCGGCGTTAAGCACATTTCTGGCAGCTTTTCTCCAACGGCTATATTTGCTTGTGCTGCCTATATATATATACCCCCAAGGCCGGGTCATTTGAGTGTGCTGGAGTTCAAGGAAGTATACAAGAGCTAAAGATCATCTCCAACCACCACAGAGCTTCATTGTACATCATATAGGCTTAAGCACACTTGTGAGAGTGCTTAGTGCTTGTTTAGGCTTAGTTCTTGAGAGAACTAGCTTGAAAGAAAGCCTTGCTGCGGCAAGCACCTTGTGTACTCGTCGTGTGACCCTCCGACTTGGTGTGGAGTGGCAACGACACTTTGTGCGGGGAAGGAGGCCCCTACTTGGTGTTAAAACTCCAAGATAGTGAAGACGGTGCCGTGGTGACGCTTCGAGATAGACGGTGGCGGTGACCTCGTCTTTGTGACTTGGAGTCACTTAGCCTTTGCTTGTCGGGAGCCTTGGAGGCGTGGCAAGACGGTGATCAAGCGAAGAGACTCGGCATCACACTTGTTCGTGTTGGACAAGTGGCCGTGGACGTAGGGAGGGACTTTGGTGTCCTAACCGAACCACGTTAAATCGTGTGTATTGGTGTCTTCACGGGAGTTTGCAGATCCTCTCCCTTACTGCTTTACTTACCGCATTACGTTTCCGCATTTACTCTTTCTTGCTTACCTTCACTTTCCTAGTTAGTTTGATTAGGATTGGCTATAGGTTGCAAGTCTTTTGGGGTAAGTAGAGAATAGTAAAGATAAACCTTAGAAATAACTAGCATGTATATGACGTGTTAGGTTTATCTTATGCAAGTAGTTTGAGCCCTAAGTTAAAAAGCGATTAGCGACCCTATTCACCCCCTCCCCCTCTAGGGTCGGACACCCCGGTGATCCTTACAACATAGCATGTGCACCTGTTCATTACTAACACAAATTCAAACAGAAACAGAATGAAACACAAGAGTTTCAGTCTGTACCCCGAGAACATATGCATGTCTTCATGATTAACACAAATTTGAATAGAAACAAAATGAAACACAATAGTTTTAGTATGTACCCTGAGATGGGACCAGTGCTGGAGAAACTGGTTGCGTTGTTACCAGCTGGAATAGTCATGCAATTCGGCTGGCCTTTGTTCGATGTAGCCGTACAAAGTTGATGCAGGAAGATGTTTGCAGTAAAGTCTTGCGAACAACGACCAGGATGTAGACGAAGTAGTCGTTCAGGGCCTCCAGGAAGTAGTTGTTCCGGAGGGAGTAGTCACATCAATATGCTCCACAGAAACCTAATTGCCTCGCTATCCCAAGCAGGGTCTTCAGTGTTGCAGAGGTATCGGAGGCCTACTCTCGCCTGTACTATGCACGTAGCGCTAGAATGCAGAAAGCAACTGAGGGAGAATGGAGAGGTCTCCTAAGCAAGAGTACCTGAGAGTAGGGTTGGAAACAGTCGGGATAAATCCCGTTCTGTTCCGCCCCGATTTCTACATTTTACCCACTCATTTTCGTATTTTTGGACAAATATGGAATTTGTACGAAATACGGGATGTCAAATTCAAAAATGGGACAGAAACGGTTTGGCTTATATCCCGAACATTTTCGTATTTCCCATATTTTATCGGGATATCTCTTTTTACTAATTTCGTATACCGTTATTACTACTATGTGTATGGCTATGGCTATGAATTTGTTAAATCTTCTATCTGAGTGCGGGCTTGTGAGTTGCGACTATATATTGCACTACTATGTGTGTGGTTGTGAACTTGCTTGTGAGGTTGTGAATTATTAACATAGTTTACAATTACTTTTGTTATTGTTATTTGTCTATTGTTTTCATGTACTCATGTCGGGTTTGCTGAGTGATTGAGTATCGTACGGGTCGGTGTGTTTCTAATTTGCTTTCCGTAGACTGTTCGTTTTCGACACATATCCATTCGAATTGGTTCATTTTCTATATCCTGTAAGTCCGTATTCGTTTACATGTTCGACTATTCCATTTTCGATATCGTTTTCGTATTAAAATGTAAAAGTGAAAACGATAACGGATTATCCTGACCGATCCCGACTGTTTTCAACCCTACCTGAGAGTGCTTGTGTTGTGTGTTGAGAATGAGAGGAGGGGCTTGTTTATATAGCTACAGAGGTGCCTTAGGTTCAGCGAATCTGGACGTCCAGAAGACTTTGATGAGAGCCAATTACTGCCACGAATCACTAGACATTGAATCACATTATGGCCATGATTCACCAGAAATAGTCACCCATTTAATGTCTTAGAATTATTGTATTCAACATCTAAATGTTTTCACATCTCAGCACATCACGTCGCACCGCACCGCTCCGCTCAGTCGAGCCAAGCCATGCCATGCACACGCACACGAACCGGCTAGCCGCGCCATGCTGATGCCCACGCCCACAACCTCGGCCTCGGTCTCAGCCCGGCTCGGCGAGGTGAGCGAGCACGTGCATGCATGTGGCTCGCCAATCTCCTCTTACCGGCTTCACAAAGGGGTGTAAGATCCACCATTTAAGTCAGTTGAGATCCTCCTCAAATCCCCATACAAAATTAAAGACTTGATTCCCTAGCATTTATTAGTGGGATTTCAATTCTTTTATTGCTAATGAAATTAAATGGGCCATGCCGATAAATTCCAACAATCCTCACCAAGAATTTCAAGCCACAATAGAAATGCTCTCATTTCCTCATTGATATACTAGTATTTGACACAGAATGTTGAGTTCAACTTCCATCTAGAACTAAGGCTACACTTATTGGCAATTGTATAATGGGCTATGCCTTGAATTGCTCGTCTTGTGCAAACAAATTTGACGAAAGCCCTACACTGGTACTAGGTTGCATAAGCATCCCCACAGTTTGGAGTTTATAAGTCATACTCCAGGCCTTTCATGAGTTTCTAGAGATTACCCACTTCTCATAGACTATGACCAATAGTCAGACTCATATAGGTATTTTCCTTACAGATGTTTTGTAGGAAAACATCTATGTTTCAAGAAAACAACTCATTTGTTTTAAAGAAACCACTCGGAACACATTAAGGTATAGACCATGGTTTTTAAGGCGTCGACTAGGCGTTGCCTAGTCATCTAGGCGGAAAAAAATCGCGGCGTCCCGGGCGCCATGAATCTTGTGCGTATGGCGTCTGGAGTCATCGCCTAGGCGGGCATGGCGTCGATTTTCAGCAAGTCGGGCGCCGCGCGGCGATTTGATGAGGGACGCGCGCGGGTGAAAACGAGTGGTCGCGCGAGAGATGCGCGCGCGGGGAATCAGGAGAGTCGGCGCGTGCGGGTGAAATCCGCGCGCCTAACTTCCCGCCAGCAGGATTAAGAATGAGAGAGGGGAAGAAGAGGGCGCAGGCCCGCCGGCACCTGGAAGACAGAGGGAGGGTGGATTCAGAGAGAGGGAAGGAGAAACGGAAGGAGAAAGGGCTGCCGCACCTGGAATCCTCACCGGCGGCGCGTGGCCTCCGCCCAGGTGCGCCCGCACCTTGGTCTGGCGGCTCCCATCCCTTCTGCTGCAACCAATCCAGTCCGCCCACATCTAGATCCAAGTGCTCGTCGACTCGTTCCCCTTCTGCTCTGTCTTCCGCTCCGCCTCCTTGTCCTCCCGGTCTGCTCACAGTGCACATACCTCTTCCTCTCCATTCCTCTGCTCTATTGCTCTGTTCTGCTCTGCTTTCTGCTTGGACATACTCTGCTCTGCTCTGTTCTGCTGTGCTTCTTGCGTTAGGAGGCAAACAACATTGGCTGCTCTGCTCCACTGCATCTATTATGATTGATTCATGTGATTGCATCTTACTGCATTTTGCTTAGTTTTGCTACTTGCTACTCTCGATTTCAGAATTGACAGCAACAAGTTAGGTTTAAGCGCTTCATCCTAGATTATGATATATAGTATGGCATCGCCTCGCCGCGCGCCTTACTCGCCTAGGCATCCGGAAGGGGGTGGGTCGCCACGCTTCGCCTTACCGCCTTAAAAACCATGGTATAGACCAACCTGCCATACAGATTAGAAAGAAATGCACCTTACACACGGAATGAGCCTTTTAACAAAGGTTCTCTTTTCTCGGTCAGACTTTAGTTTATTTCACCATCCTACTTCATGGGATCTCCGATCATATAGGATAGATTACCACTATAGAATGACTCATGTGGGTTTCAAGCCCAAGTCCTTAGATGCATTGTCTATCCCATTCCGTGAATGACCCTTAGTTAATTCATTTGCCAGATTATTAGCCGTCTGAACATAGTCCAAAGCTATAACTCCGGAGTTACTTAGTTTCCTGACAGATTTCAACCGCCTTTTCACATGCATTGATGACTCCATGTTATCCTTTGAATTGTTCACCTTGACAATCATTGTTTGATTGTCACAATTCATTAGGATTGACCATATGAGTTTTTCAACTATTGGCAAGTCCATAAGGAGCTCACGAAGCCACACTACTACAAAAACAGATTAACAATGACCTTTTTTTAGGAGCTCTGAGGCAGGCACAAAAAATAACCAACTCTGTTAATGCCCAGCATTAACAGAGACAGTCATGTCATATTAACTTAGGCGGTTGAAGAAACTTCCTCTCAAAATCGATTAATAGAGACGGTCATCGTAAATGCGACCGCCTTTGTTAATACTCCTATTTTCTGAGGCGGTTTACTTATGCAATCCCGGCCTCAGTTAAGGGACCAGGCCCAATAATTCCTATGGAGCCCAATTCTCCACCAAACCCTAACCCTTTCTCTCTTCCTCTTTCTCTCTCATACCTCCCTCTCCACCCGCACTGCCAGCTCCCCCTGTCCTCCCCTCCCCCTCTCTTTGTCTCCCGAGCAGCAGAATGGCGGGCGGGCGGTGGCCGGGGCAGCGGCGGCCTTGCGCTGTGGCGCGTGGCTCCGATCAGCGGCCCCAAGGAGGCATCCCCAAGCAGCATCCCCGAGTGGCGGCCCCGAGCCGGCGGACGGGGCGACGGTGGCCTCATGCGCCGGCGGGCTCGATGCGGTGGCGGCCGCGGGTGGCGGCCACAAGCGGCGGCCTTGTGCGGCGGCGGCTAGGGCTGCGGCGATCGGCGCGTCAAATGGGCTTGGCAGGCCCGTGATGGGCCTAGTGGGCTTATCACATGTTTTCTTTTTTATTATTTTTTAATCCACTAACTGAGGCGGGCGCACAACCGCCTCATAAAATAGGTCATTTTCTTTGACCTTAGATCTGAGGCAGTTGCGAAAACTACCTCTGTTAATAAATTTTTGCCTGCCTCTGATAAGTTTTTTGCAGTAGTGAAACTTGGCTCAATAGTGGTGGTATCTAATGTTGTGAGTTCTACTTTCATTGTTGACCTCCTTAAGATGGTCTGCTTGCAAGATATCCAGGAAACAACGCCACCTCCAAGTGTGAATACATATCCACTTGTGTCTTTAATCTCATCAACATCAGAGATCCAATTTGAAACACTAAACCCTTCCAATACCCTAGGGTACTTGGTGTAGTGAATTCCATAGTCTATTGTGCCTTTTAGATAGCACATAACTCTTTCAACAGCCTTCCAATGATCATCTCCCGAGTTCGAAACAAACCGGCTCAGTTTGCTGACAGCAAATGATAGGTCAGGCCTCGTTGCACTAGCTAAATACATCAAGAAACCAATGATCTAAGAATATCTCAACTGATATCTCATTATCCTCTTGTTATTCCTCAGAATCACACTGACATTGTATGGTGTTGAGACAAGTTTACAGCCACTATAACCAGAGCAACTTAAAACCTTCTCCACATAATGAGGCCGTGTAAGAGTCACCCCACCATTACTCTCTTTTACCGGCTTTATGTTAAGGATAACATCAGCTTCTCTTAGATCCTTCATCTCAAAACTTTGTGACAAGAAGTCTTTAACTTTAATCACATTAAGACTTGTCCATAAGATCGGTATGTCATCCACATACAAGCACAAGATCACTCCTTCTACACCACCAAAGCGATAGTACACACATTTGTAAGCTTCATTTACAACAAAGCTAACAGATGTCAAAGTTCTGTGGAACTTCTGATGCCACTACTTAGGCGCTTACTTGAGACCATATAAGGATTTCAAGAACTTACTCATCATTCCCTCTTGACCTTTCAAAACAAACCCATCCGGCTGATCCATATAGATCTCCTCCTTCAATTCTCCAGTGAGGGAAAGCTGTCTTAACGTCCATTTGATGAACGAGAAGACCATGAGAGGCTGCCAAGGAAAGAAACACTCAAATTGTGGCCAATCGAGCAATAGGTGAGTATGTGCCAAAGAAATCCTCTCCTTTTTGGGTATAACCCTTGGCCACAAGTCTAGCCTTGTACTATTTAATTGTACCAACTGGCCTAAGTTTCTTCTTGAACACCCACTTGCAGCCTATAGATTTGCACCAATAAGGATGATCGACAACCTCCCAGCACTACTACAATTCTGGATTAAGCGAGGCACTTTTAAAAGGCCTCTGTGGTGGTCCTAAAAAAACCCGCCTCTATTAATGCCCAGAATTAATAGAGACGGTCATTTCTTATTAACTAAGGCGGTAACAAAAACCACACTGTTTCTCTCCCCTCATTCTTTCTCTACCCTCATTCCTTCTCTCTCCCTCACTCCATCCCTCCCTTCTAGGGCCGCTCTATCTCCTCCCTCCATCCCCTCCCGCGCACATCGACGGCATGGCCCGCCGGCAGCCAGATCTGCGGGTCCGGAGGCCTCGGCGGCACGCGAGGCGGTGGCATGCGCGGCGCCTGCTACGGGCTGCGGGGGCGCGCGTGGTGGTTGTGGGCTGTGGCAGCGGCTGCGGGCCGAGGCGGAGCGCGCGCGGCGGCTGCGGGCCGCGGTGGACGGGGCGGCGGCCCAGGCAGCGTCATGCGGCGGGGCGCACGGGCGGGCGGCGGCGGCAGGCGGCGGCGCTGGCATAGATGGTTCGTGCGGGCCCGTGATGGGCTCGGCGGGCTTGCCCTTTTTTAATTTTTGTTTTTTTATTAACGTAGGCGGTTGTTGCCCAACCGCCTCAGTAAATGCCTTATTTACTGAGACGATAGGTAGAGGCGGTTGCCCTTAACGGCCTCTGAAAATGTATTTTGACCGCCTCAGAAAAGAATACTGTAGTAGCGCAGGTACCATTAGAAATAACAGAATCCATCTCACTCCTCCCAGCTTCCTTCCAATAGTCAGCATCAGGAGATGAGTATGCCTCTTCAATGGTTCTGGGTGTATCATCCACGAGGTATACAATGAAGTGATCACCAAAAGACTTTGCAGCCCTTTGTCTCTTGTTCTTTCTAGGAGCCTCATTGTTATCCTCCTCAGGTTTTTCCACAAGTGTCGGTTCAATGTGTTCTATCGGCTTAACGAGCTATCAACCTCGATAAACTCTTGCCAGGATGAACTTGTTTCATCTCTCATGGGAAAAATGTTTTCAAAAAATGTAGCATCTCTGGACTCCATTATTGTACCAACATGCATGTCAGGTACTCTAGATTTAACTATTAAAAATATATAACCAACGCTGTGAATAGTATAATCTAGAAAGACACAATCCACAGTTTTAGGTCCAATCTTACGTTTCTTGGTTATTTGGCACATTAACCGTTGTTAAACAACCCCATGTACGTAAGTATAAAAGTGTTGGCCTTTTCTTCTTCCATTACTCGAATGGTGTTATCTCTTTATTCATTGTAGGAACACAGTTTAGGACATGACATGCAATCAATGTAGCCTCACCCCACCATTCCTTGGAGAGTCCCGCAGTATCTAACATGACGTTAACCAAATCAATTAGAGTGTGGTTCTTTCTTCCGGCAACCCCATTTGACTAAAGTGAATAGGGAGGCGTCCTCTCATGAATAATACCATGGTCCTCGCAGGACGAAGTGAATAAATTTGAGAAGTACTCACCAGTCGCCACCATGATCTAACCTAACTATTTTGGTCTTTCTCTCAAGTTGGTTTTCTACTTCAGCTTTATAGATTATAAAGTAGTGTGAAGCTTGATCTTTCGACTTCAACAAATAGATGTAACAAAATCTAGTGCAGTCATCGATCAAAGTCATGAAATATTTTTTTACCACATTTTGTCAACATGCCATTCATCTCGCACAAATCAGGATGAATTAATTCTAGAGATGCCAAGCTTCTCGCCTCCACAGCCTTGTGAGGCTTGCGAGTTTGTTTTGATTCAACACATGCATGGCACTTCTAATTTCTGACAAAGGTAAATTTTGGAATGAAATTCAAATTAGCTAACCACATCGTACAACCAAAATTAACGTTACAATGCCTCGAATGGCAAACATTTGATTCATCAATCTTAATAACATTTTTAACAACATTATTACAATTATCTGACAAAAAAAAGCGGAACAAGCCTCCGCTATCATAACCTTTTCCAATAAATTTCCCAAATTTGGACAAGATACATTTATGGGATCCAAATACTAACGTATAACCATCTCTACATAGTAGAGAGCCGCTGAATAGATTCTTCTTGATGGTGGGGACATGCTGCATGTTCTTCAGCTGCACAATCTTTACCAAAGTAAACTTCATATTTACCGTAGGAACACCAAGACACACATGCATGTGATCTTTTCCACATCAGCAAGGAGGAAGTCCCTCCGGCCTGGTAAGAAGAAAACAAAGAAGCATCAGCACAACCATGAATATTAGCACTAGTGTCAACCCACCACTCGGGTAAACACAATACTGAAAGAACTGTAGGTAATGAATTACTGTACCCCGACGTTCCTCCAGTCTCGCTAATTACCATGTTGGCAGATTTCTTGCCTTTGCAATTCGGACACTTAGAAGCAAAGTGATCCGGACTGCCATACACATAGCAAGCTCCCTTCTTTTTCTTGAACGTGGTTGTCTGCTTAGTCTTTGTTTGGTTCTGCGGTGGCTTCCTCTTGTTCTTGTGGGAATTATTCTTTTAAACAAAGCTGGCGCTTGAAGCTCCAACAATCCCTTTTCCACGTGCATCTTTTGCTCTCGCATTCTCTTCAATATCAAGAGTCCCAATGAGACAATACCTCCAATGGTGAACTCTTGTCTCTTGTGTTTGAGCAAAGTAGCAAAATCCCTCCAAGAAGGTGGCAACTTAGAGACAATAGCTGCAACCACAAACTTGTTGGGTAACACACATGGAGTCTCTTTGCTACAATTTTTGAGATCTTTAGCTAGCTTATGTATCTCATGAGCCTATTCTACCACATAACGGTCTTCGACAATCCTATAGTCAAGGAACTGCTCCGTGATATACTACTCACTACCGGCATTAGAAACTCCATATGGAGCCTCGAGAATATCCCACATATCGTTGCTAGTCGTGAGCCAGATATATGTGTCCACTAGGTTTTCAGCAAGAACACTAATGATGCAGCCTCATAAAAGGTTATCGGTAGCACTGAATGCACTCCCTTCCTCTGGAGTGAACTGTTTGGGCTTCCCCATTGTTGCATGCATCATCAAGTTCATAGCCGTCAATAACAATATAAGCCGCTCACACCAACATTTTTAGTTGTCGTAGCAAAGTTAGCTACCGAAAGCCTATTAACACAATCAGGTTTTTGGATTGTTAGAAAACTAGGCAATTTCGAGTACATTTTAATTCCAAAATTCAATAAATAATTAAGAAATATTTCCATGCCTATAGTGAGTGAAACATAGCATGTGCACGTATTCATGATTAACACAAATTTAAACAGAAACAGAATGAAACACAAGAGTTTCAGTCTGTACCCTGAGACGAGACCAGTGTCGGAGGCAATACCAGCTAGAGTAGTCATGCTATTCGGCTAGCCTTGTTCGATGTAGCCGTATAAAGTCAATGCAAGAAGATGCTCGCAGTGCAGTACCGTCAGCAGCCACCAGGACGTAGACCAAGTAGTCGTTTAGGGCCACCAGGAAGTAGTCATTCCAAAGCGAGCAGTCGCGTCAAGACGCTCCTCAAAAACCTGATTGCCTCGCTATCCCGAGCAGGATCTTTAGCGTTGCAGAGGTTCTAGAGACCTGCTCTCGCCTGTACTGTGCGAGTAGCGCTAGCGATGAGAATGCAGAAAGCAACTGAGGGAGAAGGGAGAGGTCTCCTAAGCAGGAGTACCTGAGAGTGCTTGTGTTGTGTGTTGAGAATGAGAGGAGGGGCTGGTTTATAAAGCTATGGAGGTCCTTCTTCAGCGTTGCAAAGGTTCCGGAGGCCTGCACTCGCTAGTATTGTGCGCGTAGCGCTAGCGATGGGAATGCAGAAAGAAACTGAGGGAGAAAAGAGAGGTCTCCTAAGCAGGAGTACTTGAGAGTGCTTGTGTTGCGTGTTGAGAATAGGAAGAGGGGCTGGTTTATATAGCTATGGAGGTGCCTCAGGTTCAGCGAATATAGGCATCCTGAAGACTTTGATGTGAGCCAATTACGGCCATGAATCACCAGACCTTGAATAGCATTATGGCCATGATTCACCAGACGCGCGTGTGGCTCGCCAATTCCACTTACCGGCTTCACAAGGGGTGTACACAAAGTCCACCATTTAAGTTAGTTGAGATCCTCCTCAAATCCTCATATGGAATTAAGCACTTGATTTTCTAGCATTTATTAATAGGCTTTTAATTCTTTTATTGCTAATGAAATCAAATGGGCGAAGCCCATAAATTCGAACAAGAAGTAGGGACTGGTATTGCACCCATCTTGGTTTTTACCCGCCCCTGAAAACCTTTTCATTGTATTACACCATGACCACAGCGACCAAAGCTGGATGATGTTGTGAATGATGACGTCCTTGAGGATCTTGACTATGCCCATTGTAGTAGGTGGTTATAGCTTTGTTCGGAATTATTTTCTTCTTTCCGGATGCCTCCTAATCCCACAGATCAATGCACCATGCTTTTTTTCGAAAAATGAACCAGGCATTGAGGTTCCTCTTATATATCTGACTTTTAGAGGAACTCATCACTGAAAAGTTTGCTGACACATTAGTTTGCTGTTACTATGGGAAACTTAGTAGTGTGTGGCTAAGCAAAACTAATGGCAGACCCATGATGAAATCTTAGTGGTGGCAGACTCACTGCCGATCGCTAGCTAGTTTTGTTGTATGTCCACAAGGCCGACGACCTTTTCTAAGGACTCAAATATGTCGCTGAGACTTTGACGTTCGATCCACTAGATGTTAGGTTGTCAATACCCATTCCATGGCCACCTTGAAGTCGCACACTTATATTGAACTAGTTAATAGATGGCCTTCTCGAAACTGCGACAAAAAATGCCGTATTTGACTCTTACTTTCAAGCATATAGCATAAGTACATTACAAAGAAGGTTGGCGAGTTTATTCTAACTGTCTGTTATGCAATATAAGCAGTAGATAATAGTAGTTCCCTTACTCTCTCTACTAAGCATGTTCACAGCCATTCCAAGACCCTGCTGGAATCGATCCACCATTGGAAACTTCGAAGTTGAGCTTGTGTTGGACTGGTGTCAAAGGGGTATTGCTTGGGTAGGTCTGGTGTCAACTTCCTTTTCTTACGTCGGGCCACCGCAAAGATCCTGCCCAATGGCCAGCATACTTAGCCAAAATCGGGCTTCACAGCGGCCTGATCGGTGATGCTGCAGTTTCTCAGATTGCACATGGCTTCAAGAACTAAGGGTAGGACCGTAGGGGTGGGCGGGTTGGTGGGTTCTCGCCGTAGAATTACGTAGGGTGGCCACACCAATATGCAACTAAACTCTTAGATGCACAATGCATACCACTATTAGCAAACTTACCGTTCTATACTTCAAGCATCCAATCTAAAGTTGGTACAAAGTGTTTTACACATGAATTACTTCTCCTAATAAGAGATGATAAGTTGTCAATTTTACTATGTTTGTCAGAGCTTCAAGGTGGTGATGCAGAGTAAGACGTCCAACGAGAAGAAACGGTCAGAGTCCGATCCGTGGCCCGGCAACCCTGGGCGCCGGCCTAGGCTCCAGAGCAACAGTCACAAGATGCTAGCCATCAAATCTGTCATTCATCTATTCTGCCAGAGCTGAGAAGAAACAACTGCCTTGTGTTCACCCAGGCTCCATTATTCACAACCTGGGTCCGCTACTTGATGCCATAGATATACTGTGAATAATGACGTTTGGATGCTTTAATGCATAACCATGCCCATTGAGGCTTATAGGAGTATAGGACCATAAACAAACGTTCTGTATGTCCCGGTGTCTCTTATTCCTAACAATCCTCACGAAATGTAGATTGTGTGTTATCCTCCACTCATGTGTATTGGTGTATAGCATACAGTGATATAGATGTCCATCCTAGAATGTAGTTGTATTCTATAAACCAACCATGATAGATGCATGTAGAAATTATAAAACATTGCACGATGGAGTTCGGCAGGAACTTTTGTCATGAATACTAGTAGTGTATCATATTATACTACTAGAAAAATGCCCTTGGGTACCGGTTGAAAGTGGCCTTTGGTACTGGTTTCTTGAACCGGTACCTCGAAAGCGGTACCAAAGGCTCCGTTTATAGGTACTGAGTATGGCCGACAGACTCCGTTTATAGGTACCTGTCTTTTTATAGTTACAGTTAACACTTCTTACATGCTAGGCATGATAGCTTCATATCTAAGTCAGTAGATCAAGGAGTTGTAAAAGAAAAGGGAAATTTTCCGTGCGCGCCAGGGCATAATGCCCACTCAAACCCTGGGCAATCGGATGGCACACTGACATTGGAGATTTATCCGAGGAGTTAACGGACACTAATGGTGCAAAAACACTGGGATTCCTATTTTGTGCGCCGGCTAGAGCCTGGCATGAAGCAAGATGTCTAGCGGTCATGGTGGTGGGATCCACTTTCTTCTCTTTCCACACATGGCTTCTGTTGTATTCACAAGGACCTGCGACTCTATCCTTAGTCCTCTCTGACCGTCTACCTCTATCTGCTCTCATCCCATTCTTGCGTGGTGCGCATTGTAATATACCAGTTATTTAGATAATTTTTTAATTTCAAGCCAAGAGAGATTAGAAAGTAGACTAAAATTTGACTTTCTTAATCATTGGTCAGATGGACAATTGGGCACCGCGGTTATGTAGATCTTGTCGAAACGAATTCGTTTGACTATACACATGCCAAGTTTGGATAACTTATGAATTGATGGTGAGCCGATGAATCTAAGCCATTGGATATGCATTAGGTTTATATTTCTGATCTGTCTCGACATCTTATTGTGCCGGGTCCTTTTCTTTTCCTGCTCTTGTTCTGCTGCCGACTCCTCCCATCTGTTCCGCGCTGCCTCTTCCTCCTAGCGCCGCTGCTTTCTTTCTCCTCTCCGCCGCGATCTCCCCTCCACCACGCCATCCCAATCTGCTGCATCGTGGGTAGTTATTGCTGCTCACTATTGCCATAGGACTATACTGGTAAGTGCACCATTTGATGTATAGCGACAGTTTGTGGTTCCATGGTGCTGGTGGCTAATCCACTGCTGTTTAATCAAGCGAAGGGGGCAGAGGGAGATTGGCGCTGGTGGTTGTCGCTGACGCAAGGCAGGGAAGGTTAGGAATTGTTTAATTACTCCTAAGCTCTTCCGCCTCTGATTATATCATGGACGCAAGGGTTGTTTGGGTAGGGATTCAATTAACTGACAATTCGATTGTGGTTATGTCAAATGAATTAGGCTGATTTCTTCGACGAATTTCTGGAATTAATTGGCAAGGAATCTCAAGTCGGCCCAATAACGAAAGTTGTAGGTTTCTTCGATATCTTTCCAATGGTGCTATTTCGTTCAATTTGGATTAGCAGTTTAGGAGATATCAATAAAATTGTACTACTGTTCTATTTAGAAAATATGTGTGCAGAAACTGTTTTTAGAGTTTCGACTTATTTAGAGGCCGAATTTCCCCTGGGCGCTGTAATGAAAGTTGTAGGAAATTTTCTGTAGATGTTCAAGATGTATTTAATTACTAGATTTGGTTAAGAGAATCAAAAGTTATGGGCCAAACAGCGAGTAATTCAGAGAATTAGTCAAATTTTCAGAAATTGCGAGAGTTAATGGTTTAGGTTTCTAGTTCGGGGTTTCTTCGAGTATATAGGCTTTTGGTCGATATAGGTTATATTTATTTGGTGGCTTTATTTCACATATCAGATTTTCCAAGTTCATGCTTTGATTTTCTGGTTCAATTAAATATTCAAGTTGCATGTGATTTCCTACATATTATTCAAGTGCCAGGGGTTTGAATAAATCCCAGTTGTGCAAATTGGTCCTTATGTTTAGGTTCCTGTGAATAAGTGCTGGCCCCATTTATTCGGCTTTACCGGTAAATGCAAAGGAAGTTTCAGGTGACGTCCGTTTCGGACGGAAACTACTGTTTCATTGGTTATGGATTTTCTGTTGTTCTTATACTTGCAGTCGTTCTTCTGATTCTGAGTTGTGCTTGCTAAGTATTTTTTACTCACTCTTGTGTTTATTTGGCTTTTAGCTACTCGCTGATCAAGTTTGCATGGGATGGGAGTAGCCACTTCATGATGAGCAAGCACACATTCTCTTGCGATTCATTAAACAAATCTCTAGGCTGAATAATTCTTTGATATTGAGAACTGTCGTGTGGTTGTTTGGATTTCGCTTAAATTTATTCGGTCGTGTTAGTCGATGTGGAGTTCTTGATAATATTTATTTATACCATCTTGTGCTTATATGACTTATATGCCCGTGGATGTTAGGATTTACTGGGGAGACTCTGTTGAAATTTACTAGAATTTTTATACTTAACATAATTTAATGTCTTTAGTAGTAACCTCCAGATATGTCGTTACTTAGGGTGTTACACGCATGAAGCCATGGAGAAACTATCCCTGCGCGAATGGAGCATGGAGGAGCATAGGCTCAAGCTCCAGGATGCTTCTCGGCCTCGCAGTGGTTGCGCGACGCGGCAAGCGAGCGGCTGTTGTGAGCAGTGGCAGTGGCAGTGGCAGCCGCAGCCGCAGCCACGGCCACGGCCTCGTCCACCATTAGCGCCAGCCCAGCAGCTGCATGGAGACCATATAGAAGGGTGTCAGCATTGACATCTCTGCCGCAGGCGCTGACATGTTGAACCCATAGCTTGCGTGGTTTTCTTCTATGATTTTTTCTCCTTATTTCTTGATCAGAATGTTTTCTTGATGCATATCCTTGTGGCCTGTATTGCTAACAAAAGGCTGTTGAGTTTACTCCACAAAAGCTTCTTTTTTGGTCAGATTGTTTCTTGTCAGATCTCGAGCTCCAAATTCTTAGTCAAATACTAGATCTTGATCGTCCTGTCCCAAATTACTTGTCAAAATTCTTGCGTTAATTCTTGTTTCCTGTTCAGTGTTAATTGTTGCAGAATGATTGTTGTTCCAATGCCACACTGTGTTGTTTCTCAAAATGCATGCCATGTCTTATTCAATTTGGACAATAAAAGAATGGTAGAGATCAATCACAAGCTACTTTCTAAACAAAATTCTGGAAATGATTTGGACAAAATCTATTTATGAGACAGAATGCTAAAAGTTAAAAAGTGGATCGAAAATAATTTAGATGGGAAGCTCTCTTATGGCAGCACCTTTTTTATGCAAACGGAGGCTAACGGCTCTGTCTGGGTGGGCAGCGGCCCATGCGGGCACGGGGTATTTTTCAAAATTTATATCACTCTATTTCTTTTGCTTGATACCAAGAATGATTAAAAAATATAGAACTTGGCAGGAACTTGTGCAGATAACGGCTCATTGCATAAAGCTGGCAACAGGCATGTACGTCGCAATATGGACAAAATTGCTCCCTCTTTTGCAGCAATCGTACACGAAATCGTGTGACCCACAAGCGGATCTCGAAGACAAGGGAAACAGAGGACTCTGTTTAGAGTAGCCTCTAGCTTTATCCGGCTTTGTGGTATTGAGCCATTGCTAATTGGCAGAGTGTAACCAGTATGGCTGAAAGAAAGTGCAGTAGACTGCTTCCTGCTGCTTTCCATTCCTAAAGACAATGCACTTTTGTGATTTCCTTCCCATTATCTTGCTCTTGGTGGTGGCAAACTGAACGAGCATGAGTGAGAAATCAGGGCCTGCATACAATATATAGTGCAATTGTCATACTAACTGTAATGTTGGTTACAATGTACTACCTTCAAATGTTTATTATGTTTTAAACTTTGGGTTAACGTTTTCCTGAATAATACGTCAGTTTCATACATCTAGCTTTCACATGTGCCTATATTTGTCAAATATGACTGTGATAAAGGCATGCAACCCATATGTTGATCTGACCTTGCCACATGTAAATAATTAAGCATTGTTTGCCGGGTCTATGGGTCACTTAGATTCCCATCAGTAATGTTTGCAAAATATGCTAGGAAACACTCTGATCATTCATCCATCTATGGAACCAGAATAGTAAATAACTACATATGAACCATTATAGATGATAAAAAAAATCAGTCCACATAAGTGTAGAGAGATCAGGGAACTCCGCACACCTGTAATGGGGGGGGGGTGACTTTCATATATATAGCCATGCACATACGAGTTACAAAGTCGACTATGACATATAGCTGGTTTGCTTATACATGTCTAATACATGCCCGCAGTCGCAGCGGGAGAGTCTCGACGCGAAGACTAGACCTAAAATCAGTAAACAACTGTACATGCAAAAATAATGATAGTGGTCCAAAAAATGATGTGAAAGACGGAACATGAAGGACCCGAACCTGTCCTAGAGCCACCTTCTCATAGAAGAAGTGAATGTCCATATGGATATACTTCGTGTGATGATGATGAACAGTGTTGGTGGTCATATAGAAGGCGTTGACATTGTCACAATAAACAACTATCGCGGAAGCAATCAGAACAAGGAGCTTTTGAAGAAGGTGACGCAACCACCAGCACTCAGCCACAACATGTGCAACGGCACAGTACTCAGCTTCTGTACTGGAGTAGGAAACTGTAGTATGATGTTTTGATGATCAAGACATCAGGATGTCACCGAGAAAGACACAGTAGCAGTAGAGCATCGAATGTGACCACGAAGCTGTGCCGAGCTCGAGTGTCTCCTGTGACTGCTTGTTTTTTAAGAAGCTACCTCTTGACCACATAGGATGATGAGGCTAGCAAACAAGCACCCATTTCCGCTTTCTGATAATGATGTACACTTGAAGCCGCCGAAGCGGTTGCCCGCACGCATGGTGATCAAGAGCGTTGTGACCATGACCGATGACCATGACGGTGAGGTACTTGATCGTGCCAAATTTAGCAGTTGTTAGCTTTATTAGGCAACATTTGCTCCTTTCAGAATGCCTACCAATCCCTCAGTTACAGTGTACCAATGAAGGCACTACAACATAACAACCGGTCATGCAAGTTTGTGATCCTAATTCCGTAGATTATTGCTAGTATATTATGTGAAGTCTGTTGGGTTGGACACTTCCAATGTCCTACAAAACATAGATAGAATGGCAATCAGTGCCTCTCTTGCTTTTGTTGGGATACTGCTAGCCCATTGTGTATAGTATCATAGGCTGTAGTTTAAATATCTACATCAACAAGCTAACAGTCGTTGTGCATTTTGCGATCTCTTGGAGCATCAATTGCAATAGTAGCCATATATATAACAGGTGAATGATGATATATATAATCGATATAACTCTATTTCTAAATATATCTACACTATTGTAACTTTGTGTAGCTTTGCATGGTGGTGTTTTAGAGTAACACTCAAAGCACAGCAAAGGGCGCCTCCTAGTATGAATGGTGCTTCTGGATACAAGAGCTAATCTAATTCCACACTATGGCTTGCAGTACCATGAATAAAACGCCCTCTTGGATCTCTACCCTTGATTAGGAAAGTTAAAATTGGGTCTTGCTTCTTTAGCGAAGAGATCGACATTCAGAATTATTAATTGCTTTCTTAAAACCTGGGGATTCTAAATTCTAACAAGGCCCTTTAGGAATTTCCTCTACTACCCTTCATGTATGCCTGGATACCACTCATTCCTAACTATCCTCATGAATTTTGGATTCCATTATCCTCCACTCAGGTGTATTGGTGGATCCCATAGATGTTTAACGTAGGTTGTAGGTGTTAGGTAATGAATCTAACAAAACTTAGCACTGACTTAACCAGAATCACTAATCCAAATAAGACCATCTCTAGTACATTAACTAATGCGGAATAGATTAGATTTGGTCTTATACCAGCAGTAGTGGTGTCCATGACGGTGCTAGAGGTTGGTGTAGACGTGACGACGTCGACGGTGTTGACGGCATCGGGGATGAAGCGCAAGCGCTCCTTGAGGGATTTCTCGGGGTAGCGGCGTCCTTCAGGGCGCCAGCGGCACTGCCCTGGACGTGGTGCTCGTGCTTCCGAGCCTTCCAGCGTGCTTAGCGATCGGTTAGGGTGGATGGCATGAGAATCACGAGAGTTTTTGGGATGGATCAAACCCCATGGGGTTGACCCTCTAT
This sequence comes from Panicum virgatum, assembly GCF_016808335.1. Lineage (NCBI taxonomy): Eukaryota > Viridiplantae > Streptophyta > Magnoliopsida > Poales > Poaceae > Panicum > Panicum virgatum. The sequence goes on from NC_053147.1 coordinate 54,776,284, forward strand.
TTATAGTCACGCTGTAGGCCCGGGGCCGAGCCCAATGGGCTTAGGGTTTTGCCTCCCGATCACGGCAAAACTGGACTCGGGATTTGTTTCCCGAGTCCGAGATTTAGGGAATAGATATCCCCTCTGATCGCGTTGGATAAGGGTTGACCGAGGTCAAACTAACAAATCCAACATTCTCCCCCTTGACCGAAGGTCAATAACTTAAACTTAAACTAATGACTATTCGGTCACTGACTTAATTTAAACTAAACTAACGTTCCTCATCAGTAAGTCAGTAAGTACCAGACCAATGCATCATCAGCAGCACAACGGCATACTGGGACAACATTACCCATAGTCTCACCGAGAAACCTTGTCAGAACTCTTATTCTTAATTGGGGAAATTTAATGGCCCTGAACCAGGACTTGATCCAGGCTACCCACCAGACCCATGCCTAGGACATGCTTCTGAAAGAGGATTGGTGGTAGACCTTTTGTGAGCGGATCCGCAATATTTTCTTTAGTACTTATATGCTGAATCTTAAGTGTATTGTCCCGGTTTCTATCTTTCACGACACGATACTTAAGATCTATGTGCTTAGAAGCACCACTTAGTTTATCGTTTGTGCAAAAGAAAACTGCAGACTGATTGTCACAGTACATTGTGATAGGTCTCGAGATGCTATCAACAAGTCTCAATGCCGGTATAAAGTTCTTAAGCCACACTGCCTGTCCCGTGGCATCATAACATGACACAAATTCAGCTTGCATTGTAGATGCAGCCGTTACACCTTGCTTACCACTTCTCCATGATATCGCCCCCCTTGCTAGTGTATAAATATAACCGGAAGTAGACTTCCTGTCATCTTCATCACCAGCAAAGTCAGCGTCAGTGTAACATTCAACCTCAAGGTTATCAGTTCTCTTATATGTTAACATGTAATGTTTTGTGCCTTGGCAATATCTTAATGCCTTCTTAACACCTACCCAGTGAGCCCATCCTGGATTAGACTGATATCTGCTTAGTACTCCGGCTGTAAAAACCAAGTCTGGACGCGTACAGACTTGCGCATACATCAAGCTTCCAACAGCTGATGCATATGGAATATTACTCATCTTACTTCTTTCAAAATCATTCTTAGGGCACTGACTTCCATTTAGCTTATCGCCCTTCTGCAACGGAACAGGTGACGTGTTGCACTTATCAAGATTATATCTTTTAAGCATTTTCTCAATATAAGCTTTCTGAGATAACCCTAGTACGCCTTGGGCTCTGTCTCGGTGTATCTCAATGCCAAGTACATATGAGGCTTCACCAAGATCCTTCATATCAAAATGAGATGAGAGGAAATTCTTAGTCTCATGCAACATGTTCTTATCGTTGCAGGCTAATAGTATGTCATCCACATACAATACTAGAATTATTAGTTTTCCACCCCTGGCTTTAATGTAGATGCATCTATCTGCATCATTTTCCACAAATCCGAATTTCTTAATAACTTCATCGAATTTGAGGTTCCACTGTCTGGACGCTTGCTTAAGTCCATAAATGGATTTCTTTAATCTACATCCCATGTGTTCTTTACCTTTAATGGCAAAACCTTCCGGTTGCGCCATATAAATTGTCTCATCTAAGTCTCCATTTAGGAACGCAGTCTTAACATCCATATGATGTAACTCCATATCAAAATGGGCTACGAGTGCCATGACAACTCTGAATGAATCTTTGGTAGACACAGGAGAGAAGGTTTCATTATAATCAATCCCTTCCTTCTGTGTGAACCCTTTAGCTACGAGTCTTGCCTTGAATCTTTCGATCTTCACTTTGGAATCACATTTGGTTTTGTAGACCCACTTACAGCCTACTGTTTTGATTCCATCAGGAATTTCTATTAAATCTCAGACCTGATTAGAACTCATAGACTTTAGTTCCTCTTCCATGGCTTCAATCCATTTAGTGGAATTCTCACTTTCAACTGCCTCTCTGAATGTGGCAGGATCATTAATCTTCCCAACATCATACAAATCCTCACTTAAATATGTCTCATAACAGTCAAGAAGAGCTGGTTTCCTTGGCCGAGTTGACCTTCTTAATGGTTGTTGTTCAACTGGCTGAGGAATGGGTTGAGGCTGCACCACTGGCGCGACTGGCGCCTGTGCCTCTGGAGGTGGCGCCTGAGCCTCTGGAGGAGGTGGCGCCTGCTCCCCCGTTGCTGTCACTATGCTACTCATTTGAGGAATAACTGGTGGTACAAACTGATATACCATCGTAGGCTCTGGAACTATTGGATCGGGAAGCTCAACCCGTAGTTCTTCGAGACTGATATCCCTCTTTGGAAATTCTTCATTAATTCCCAAATCTTCTAAGAATTCAGCCTATCTAGTCTCAACGAACTTAGTGGAGCGACCAGGACAGTAGAATCGGTACCCTTTAGACTTATCAGGATAACCAATAAAGTGACAGCTCACAGTCTTAGAATCTAATTTCTTATGATGTGGATCAAATAACTTAGCCTCAGCAGGACAGCCCCATACTTTTAAATAATTCAGAGACGGTTTCCTCCCAGTCCATAATTCAAATGGCGTCTTGGGAACTGACTTAGATGGAACCCGGTTAAGTATATGAGCTGCTGTTTTTAATGCTTCCATCCACAGCTCCACAGGCAAGCTAGAATAACTGAGCATGCTCCGTACCATATCCATTAGCGTACGGTTGCGACGTTCAGCAACTCTATTTTGCTGTGGTTCTCCCGGCATGGAGTATTGTGCTCTTATGCCGTTTTCTTCTAAGTACTTGGCGAATGGTCCCTTAATCTGACCATATTGTCCAAGTTTACCATAATATTCTCCACCCCTATCTGATCTTACAATTTTAATGGAAGTGTTGTGTTGTTTCTCAACTTCTTGTTTATAGACTTTAAAAATTTCTAGCACATCTGAACGCTTACGAATGGGGTAGATATGTCCATAGCGAGAATAATCATCAGTAAACGTTATAAAAGAATCATAGCCATCTACTGATGTCACTGAGAGCAGACCACAGATATCTGTGTGAATTAATTCTAACACGCCCGAACTTCTAGTAGCGCCTTTCTTAATAGTCTTAGCGTATTTTCCCTTAATGCAGTCGATGCAGCGGTCTGAATCGGAGAAGTCTAACTTATCAAGTATTTCATCTTTAATGAGACGTTCCATTCTCCCCCTCGAAATGTGGCCTAAACGACAATGCCACAATTTCGAAGATGTCTCATTAAATCGCTTACGCTTATTCGAAACATTACTGACATTCATTACAGAATCATCATCAAGAGAGAGCATATAAAGTTTGCCTTGCCTGACAGCAAGACCCACATTTATTGAATTAAACTTTATCACACACTGATTGTTTCCAAACTCACAAATATGACCCGAATCATCTAATGCAGAAACAGAAATTAAGTTTCTCTTTAAACTAGGAGCATAAAGGACATCATCTAAATTAAGCTGGAAGCCGCCCGGCAACTCTAAGTGGAAGCTTCCAACGCCTTCAACTTCAACTGGAGTCCCATCAGCCACTCTTAGGCTTCGCTCCCCCTTTCTTATAGTTCGGATCGTATGGAATACCTGTAATGAATTAGAGATGTGCACAGTGGCACCTGAGTCAATCCACCAAGTATTGGGGGAAAAATCCGCTAAGAATAACTCATCAATGAACGAAACAACATCACACTTACCTTGTTCTTTTAGCCATTCCTTGAAATCAGGACAGGCTTTCTGAAGATGCTTGGGCGAGTCACAGAAAGAGCACAACATCTTGCCGCCCTTGGTCTGATGGCGCTTGAACTTGTTGTTGTTGTTCTTGGGCCCAAAGTTCTTGTTCCCAGTCTTCTTATACTTCCTTTGGCCTTGCTTGCTGCTACCTGACTCATGTTGATTCTTAGGAGTGCCTGAAATGCTGAGGTTGCCAACCATGTTCACAACATCCTTCATCTTTTCAGTCTTAAGCCTTTCTTCTTCTTCAACACAGTAGCTGATCAACTCACTGATAGACCAAACAGTCTTGTTGGTGTTGTAATTAATCTTAAAGGCAGCATACTGTTGAGGCAGTGATGTCATGATGAAATGCACAAGAAAACCCTCAGAGATCTCCATCTGCATTTCCTTAAGCCTGTTAGCCATGTCGCACATATTGAGGATGTGCTCCCTTATGCCAGACTGACCATTATACTGAGAACCCACCAACTTCATGATGAGTGTACTAGCATAAGTCTTAGATGAGCTCTTAAAATTCTCCTCAATCTTGGCCAGGTACTCCTTAGCATTCAGATCAATGCCCTGAGCATTCTTAGTGGGGATGGCACCCTTGATGCCAGCACTGATGGTCTGCATCATAACCATGAGAGCCATACGATCAGATCTGTCCCACTTCTCATTTGGAGCTGTACTAGCCCCAGCAGCAGGCGCAGCAGGCTTATCCTCCCTCAGAGCAACATCAAGATCATTCCAAGCCAAGTATGTGATGACCTTGCCCTTCCGCTCATGAAAGTTTGCACCGTTGAGCGGCTCAATGTTGTTCAGATAGGAGGCCACAGCATTGACATTAGTAGCTGAAAATAAGATCAATTAAACTTAACTTAGTAAGCATATACAATGAAATGCAAATAAAAGCATGACAATAACCCTACATTGGTCTGATTAAAAGCATGCAATTAAATTTCAAAATGCATCACCGTTGGGGAAAGCAATCGAAATTCATCTTAATACTCATGATTAAAACAACGTTGGTCAGAAATAATCACAAGTTTACTCTAAACAAACTTCTCGTTGGTTCCATTTATTTAGAGGCATCTCAAAGTATAGTGGTGGATTTAAAATACAACACCAACTACTTAAATTTACTCATGTGATAGCTTAACTGAAAATGATGCAGGAATTAAAACTCAGCTTAATACTGAAAACGAAATGAAAACTGAACAAAAGGAAAAACTTAAATCGGCCCGAAACTCAAATTGACCCAACGTGGCCTACTAACGCGCAGCGCCCTTCCCCTCATGCGCGGCCCATCTCTGCGCATAGGGGCGGCTCATTCGCGCGGCTCGGCGCAGCGCGCGCGCGGCTCAGGTGTGTCGGCTCGGCTTAGCGCGGCGGGAAAACGGCTCAGGCGCATCGGCTCGGCTTAGCGCGGCGGGAAAACGGCTCAGGGGTGCGCGGCTTAGGCGGCCTAGTAGCAATCTGGCCCGGCAGCAGACGAGCAGGCCGGCCATTCGGCCCGCTCGGCGCGCGCACCGCCCCCTCCCAGTGATCGATCTGAGCCGTTGGCTCTCATCCGACGGTTGACGATGGTTGGGGCGAGATATAAAAGGCTGAAAAGTTGGGAGAGGGTGAAACCCTAGTTCACTCTCTCCCTTTCCTCTCCCTCGCGCGCTCTGCTGCTCAGAGCGGCGGCGACGGCGCCGCCGGCCGCCGGCCGATGCGCGGCTTAGGTCCGCCCCTCCTCAGAGCTCTCTGTAAGGATCACCGGGGTGTCCGACCCTAGAGGGGGAGGGGGTGAATAGGGTCGCTAATCGCTTTTCTATCCTAGGGCTCAATCTAATTGCATAAGATAAACCTAACACGTCCTACACATGCTAGTTATGACTAAGGTTTATCTATGCTACCCTCTACTTACCCCAAAAGACTTGCAACCTATAGTCAATCCTAATCAAACTAACTAGGAAAGTAAAGGTAAACAAGAAGGAGTAAATGCGGAAACGTAATGCGGTAAGTAAAGCGGTAAGGGAGAGGATATGCAAACTCCCGTGAAGACACCAAGACACACGATTTAACGTGGTTCGGTTAGGACACCAAAGTCCCTCCCTACGTCCACGGCCACTTGCTCACAAAGAACAAGTGTGATACCGAGTCTCTTCGCTTGATCACCGTCTTGCCACGCCTCCAAGGCTCCCGACAAGCAAAGGCTAAGTGACACCAAGTCACAAAGACGAGGTCACCGCCACCGTCTATCTCGAAGCGTCACCACGGCACCGTCTTCACTATCTTGGAGCTTTAACACCAAGTAGGGGCCTCCTTCCCCGCACAAAGTGTCGTTGCCACTCCACACCAAGTCGGAGGGTCACACGACGAGTACAAGTGTTTGCTTGCCGCAGCAAGACTTCTCTCAAGGGAGCTCTCGCAAGAACTAATCCCTAATCAAGCACTAAGCACTCTAACAAGTGTGCTTAAGCCTATATGATGTACAATGAAGCTCTATGGTGGTTGGAGATGATCTTTAGCTCTAGTATACTTCCTTGAACTCCAGCACACTCAAATGGTGCGGCCTTGGGGGTATATATAGGCATCACAAGCAAATATAGCCGTTGGGGAAAAGCTGCCAGAAATGTGCTTAACACCGGTTAATCCGATGCTCCCCAAATTGCCATCGTCGGTTTAACCGGTGATACTAAACTGCCCACTGAAAACTAGCCGTTACGTGTACGGGCAATCAACCGACGCAATCGACCGGTGTATGTAATATTAGCGTCGGTTTAACCGGTGAGTGCAACTGTCCTCTGATCCTTGAAAAACAAACTCTCTGGACAACTGCACCGACGCCATTAACCGGTGCATCATCGGTTCATCCGATGTATGCATTTTTCTTGGTCTGCTTCTGCCATTGCACCGACGTATTCAAACTTCCTATCGTCGGTTCATCCGGTGCCAAACCCTAGCCCGCAGGCCATCTCTGTCATTGCACCGATGAGTACATTTTGCCTTACGTCGGTTTAACCGGTGATACTAAAACTCCCAGACGTGCTCAAGTCAATGCACCGACGTGTGTAATTTGCTTGGCGTCGGTTCAACCGGTGACTTGATTTCTTTTAGGTTTCAGGGCGCTGCCCTGAGACCCGCGAGGGGCGGCTCCCCCTCGACCCCCGTCCGCTAACCGGGTAGCGGAACCCCCGTAGGGGCGGCCCTTCGGGCCTAGCTTCGCCTCTCTTCTCTTTGTCATCACTTGAACCTAAAAGCCTGAGTATATCATCTAAGCAAACACATTAGTTCAAGTGTTGCGTGTGTCATCAATCGCCAAAACATTATATTGAAATATGGCATGAGAGGCCATTTTCGCTACAATCTCCCCGCGCACCCTCTCAGATGGGATCTAAGGGCCGGAGTACCGCGGGCCCTCTCTGCTGCGCGTGTGCGTCTCGCGCGCGCACCGCCGAGGGGCTCCGCCGGAGCTCCATGGCCGGCGATGGGAGCTACTGATGGCCGGCGAGGGCTCAAGTTGAAGGCTATTGATGCGCGAGCTGATGGCGCGGCTCGGGGCGCGTCCTGATGCGCCGACGAGGCAAGCACCGCCATGCCGAGCCGATCGGGGGGGCTACAGCTCCCTGAGGGACGCCGGCATCCATGCGCAGCAGCGACTAATGCCACGCGCGAACACCCGAGGTAGAGTCCCCTTTCTTATCTTAATCTTACTTAAACTGATCTAGGGTTAGGGTTTGGGATGGGGATTTGCGGGATTAATCTTTGATTCGATCTGAAATTTGCATCCCCTCCTTCTAATCTCACTTCGTGCCGACTTATGCACGAAATTTGACCCAAAACCGAGATGGTTTAGGCCACTGACTTAACAGAAAAACTTAATTTCGTGAACTAAAACATGAAAAACGCCTAGATAAACTTAGCAGATCTAAAGTTCTAGCCATGGAGGCATTTCTGACTAACTAGAAACACGTGCATGATCTGAATCTTAACTGAGTAGTGCTAAAAACATGAACAAGAACATGCACAGATAGATCTACACCATGAAACCGAACCTAAAGCTTAGGGTTTGTCTAGGAGATCTAACCAGGATTAGGATAGGCGACTGATACCAATTGTTAGGTAATGAATCTAATAAAACTTAGCACTGACTTAACCAGAATCACTAATCCAAATAAGATCATCTCTAGTACATTAACTAATGCGGAATAGATTAGATTTGGTCTTATATCAGCAGTAGTGGTGTCCATGACGGTGCTGGAGGTTGGTGTAGACGTGACGACGTCGACGGTGTTGACGGCGTCGGGGATGAAGCGCAGGCGCTCCTTGAGGGATTTCTCGGGGTAGCGGCGTCCTTCAGGGCGCCAGCGGCACTGCCCTGGACGTGGTGCTCGTGCTTCCTAGCCTTCCAGCGTGCTTAGTGATCGGTTAGGGTGGATGGCGTGAGAATCATGAGAGTTTTTGGGATGGATCAAACCCCATGGGGTTGACCCTCTATTTATAGTCACGCTGTAGGCCCGGGGCCGAGCCCAATGGGCTTAGGGTTTTGCCTCCCGATCACGGCAAAACTGGACTCGGGATTTGTTTCCCGAGTCCGAGATTTAGGGAATAGATATCCCCTCTGATCGCGTTGGATAAGGGTTGACCGAGGTCAAACTAACAAATCCAACATTAGGTACTAGTATTATTCAATAAATAAGCCATGCTAGCTGCCTGTATAAAACATTATATAGATTGGATTTCGGCTGAAACTTTCATCATCAATACTAGTAGCACTACATATTAATGTCACGTAGATTTCTCTCTCTCTCTCTTCTTTACAGCTGTTCCACATAGGAAAAGATTTATTAGATACGAAATTGTGTGAATCACAGACCCTTTCTAGGATCATGCTTCATTATTGTTAGAGCATCTCCAATATATATATTTTCTAATTCACAGGAATAGAGATTTTGGTGGGAAACTATCCTCCAACAGCCTCTTCAATTGAATATCCAAATAAAAATATCCTCTATTCGCTAGCCAAAGATGGAGGCGAGAATGACTCTTTAGACTGCAAACAAGATATAGAAAAGTTGTTGGAGAATACAAAGATATAAAAAATGATTTTTACTCAAATGAATCTCCAAAATGATGATTTAAAGAGTAAATTTTAGAAAAGCTCCTGGAGATGGTGTTACAATCAGGACAACAGCACATACAGAGTTCGGCAGCATCTCTTACATGATACTCCCTCCATACCATGAAAAGTGCACTTCTGCATTTTAAAAAATCTCATAAAGAATGCAATTCTAGAGGTTGGATCTCAACTACCTGCCTAGTTAAGTGGTCAGATTTGATTTGCATGCAAAAACTAACCTCATGTGGCAAACAAATGAGAGCATGAGTCTTTTCACGCCACCACTAATCTGTCTGAAAAAATTATATTGCACTTTTTATGGGACGGAGGAAGAGTAGGTGATGATGTCCTTGTTTTTTTATTTCCAAACCAGAGCAAAGCCCATTTCCTATATGCTAGGCGTGGAATGCATGGTTTTTAGTCCCAACCTATGGATCAAGCAGATTTAAAACACAAAGGAAACATCACAACTGTTTTGTGTTGATAGTAGGAATATTTACATAACTCATGGCACTTGAGAGGAATAATCGGCCCTTTCTGTTCCATGTCCCATTGAATAGCTGCTTGCAGAGGACAGCCACATCTGTGGAAATGTGGACGCAATGCTGGTAGAACCAATGGGTTGCGTGTGTGGAACACGTGGAAATCAAAGTCCGGTTAGCATTCTTGATCAGAGGAAAAAAACCATAGGACAAATTATCAGGGGAAATCAAATTCAAGAATACTTTAATTTAAACACGCAAGGTATATAGATTACTACATCGTCTGGAACTGAAAGACAGAAGTACCAACTAATCATTAAGTATGAGGCTTCGGCGCTCAAACATGTATTGAGCTATTGGCTGGCCAGGCTGGAAGCCTTCTTGTAACCCATTCCGTCGAAACCATATGCGGTAGGCTACTTCCTGGGGCCTTACATACCGATATATATGGGGTACTTTTCTTCCTTCTCCCTTGTATATATCTTGGTTTAGGTGGTGGCAAAGTAAAGACCATGATGGAGAAATCAGAGCCATTTATCCCAATATATAGTGGTGCATGCCGTTACTACGCACATGACAAGGTGACAAGTGGCCTGATGAAGTACCCGTCACTAAATAATTGCAAAAACCAGTGAATAGAGTGCAGTAGCAGAATACAGGTATGAGCTTTGCTACGGTACTCCAGTTACCTCCTAGGGTAAGAGCTTGAAAAAATCATATAGCATTCAATTTTTAAAATAATTGAATATTAAAACAAATAAAATAATTCGGAGGAAAAATCCTGGCAATCTTGGAGGCGGCGGCCTGGCTTCTAGCGATCAACATCGCAATGATGGTATTCGAGCAGGGGGGTATATATGCTTCTGTGTCCAGGCAGGACACACCCTCCTCTCCACTGGCGGCTGCACCATCAGCCTCCTGCTCAGCTACCAATCAACCAGTGAACCGATTTGATTTGTTTCTTTCATGGCTTCTTGTTTTAATTGCATTATACTTTGTGGATTTAGCAGCCGATCGTCTATCATCTCATCATCCATGTACTAGCAGTCCACTATGCCTATATATGCATACCTGGAATCAAAGGAGGAAAGGAGGTTGCACGAATTGATTGCCATTGATCGATTCGACTGGAGTCATGTAAAGAAAGAAAAAGGAGCATCGGGTTGCGGCATGTCACGACTAATTGCAATTTTGCCTAATAGATCTAACTACATTATCTTGCCTATTTTAAATAAAAATGTATGTTTCTCCTATTACCGAGTAGGAGGTAATATGTGAGAACAATCATGCACCTTGATCTATTTTAATAAATGGTCCACAATTATTTTGGGTAGACCTTTGAGGGGATCAGCAGGCCACAGTAGAGGTCTCTTTGCAGTAAATTAAAAGAGGAAGCATTGGTTCTTGTGCTAGCTTATATTACAGGTTGACTCCAGTGAGCATGGATGAGCCAGTTCTGGTTAAGCATCCTGCTATCTAGGTGCACAACCGTGTGTTCTACCAACATATGACTTTGACGTGCTTAGGGCATTGCATTTCGGCCGAAATGTCAAAATGCCTTCATCAATTTTTCTCTCTATAGCAAAAGGCTACAAGCAACACCTTGTGCAGATAAAATTGTTGCTTCCCGGCTTCTGCTTTCATTTGCAGTCCTGCTTCATGACTTGTGAATGTCTTCTGGGTCAGCTGCATATATATTTCTACATATGAAGACAACGCATCGTCGCTGTCGTCACAACACACACTAGAAATTCACAGGACAGAGTGCAATGTAGAACAGTAGCAGATGCTAACTTACTTCGTGGTGCCCTCTGTTCCCATAAGAATTTCTCAGGATGCAGGCAGGCGCAGGTGGACCTGCCAGCCCGCTAGGCCCGCCCTGCGAAGCCTGCTGGGCTAAAGCAGAAACCTGCAGCGCTTTTTTCATTTTTATATTTAAAAAAAATAAAATTTCAAAAATATATGCCGAATAGGAAAATTTTCAAAAATAGGTGACTGTCGCCCCTCTAATGGGCTACAGGGTGCCTGTCGCCCATCCAGTGGGCGACAGGACTTAAATATAAAAAAATTTATATTTAGGTCCTGACGCCCAGGGCGCATTAAACAGTAAACTTTTAAAATCGATATAAAATCGTAGAAAAATCAAAAAATACAAACTCGACTGTTTTGGATTCTATGAAACAAGATCTACAACTTTTGTTACATAAAGTTTTTCATTTGATCAATGTATCTTACTCTATTTTAAATACCAGTTCAATGCACTTTTATTTAAATCTCAAGATCCATCCTTTGGATGCATGTCATCTTTGGCCAGAGTATTGCATATGGTGAGCATAGGCTTGTACAAAATTGGTAGGTTCAGAAAACATTTCTAGAATAAGTTTTTAAATTAGATCTTGCAATATATCTAGTTTAAATTGGTTATTTATCCATACTGCTATACTGAGTATTAGAAGCCATAAATTTTACAGTACTATTATTTTATTTCCTAAGAGATATAAAAAAAGTTTGGTAAATTTTAGATAAGCACAACTAGACCAAATGAATTATTTCAGATTTTTCTAGGTACAAGAACTATTTTTTTTAATTTAGATACATTGATCAAATGAAAAACTTTATGTAACAAAAGTTGTAGATCTTGTTTTATAGAATCCAGAACAGTTGAGTTTGTATTTTTCCAATTTTTCTACGATTTTATATCAATTTTACAAGTTCACTGTTTAATGCGTCCTGGGCGCCAGGAACTAAATGTAATTTTTTTTACATTTAGGTCCTGTCGCCCATCCAATGGGCGAGTGGGCGACAGGCACCAGGCACCCATTTTTGATAATTTTCCTATTCGGCATATATTTTTGAAATTTTATTTATTTTTATATATAAAAATGATAAAGGTGCAAACCCGCAGACACCGGCAGGCCCAAAGCATCAGCAGACTCACCCACTGTCCGTCTGTCCAGCACCCAATCCACCGCTCGCTCCCTCACTACTCGCCTAGGGTTAGGGGCTTTGGGGCGCGCGGGCGGCCGGTGGCCGGCGAGCGCGCACATCGCCGAGGATTGGGTGCGGCCGGCGGCGTCTCCACGTCTGCGGAGGGCATGGTCGCACGGAGGCAAGAGCTGCGGAGCACGGGAGGCGGAACGCTGGGCGACCACTGCGGCACCGCCGGAGGACGGAGGCGGAGCACGTGCTGTGGCCTGCGATCTGCCACTGCGTCCGTACCAGGTGAGTGCATCCTAGATCTGCTCATCAAGCGGCTTTGATTCGGTGGATAGTTCGTTCCTTTGTTGAGTTTTAGTTTCAAAGATGTCGTCAAGAAAAAAAAATGAAGTTTCGAAGGGTGTGCTAGACCTGCACGGGCATCTCTGGGGCTTTAGTGTCGAGGAGAAGGCAGTGACGTACAGGGGAAATGTGTTCCATGTGCATCAGATTCAATTACCCTGAATCCCCTTTTGTGCAACACATCTCTGCAAAATCTAGCCATTTGGGCGAAAAAACCCAATTAGTATTCAGTGTCACTAGTTCCGTTCATTTCTTTGTTCAGGTTCAGGCTAGAAGATGTTGGGGTTCGGGTTCAGGTTCCTTTGTTTGGTTCGGGTTTAGGCTGTGTATACCATGCACTAGATATCAGATATGCATGTTTCCATTGCTGTCTTTGTCGTGGCTTTCAGAAACATTTAGCATAGTTTGCAGCAGTATTTTGGATAATATAGGCTAATGTCTCTGTTGATCTCCCGACCAAACCCATAGGAAAGTTACAACATCTCTGTTGTCCTGTTTTTCATGTTTCCAGCTATTCCTTGGAAGGGTTTCATTTTTTTCAGTCATAGATTGTGGCGTCAAGCTTTGACTATCTGGTACATATTCTTTTTTCTTAATCAGATATCTGGTATATCTGTTATACTATTGCTATCCTGACCTGCAAAGAAAGAAGTGTTAATAATTTCATGCTCTTTTCATCCTGTCCTGTTCTCTTATCAAATTGTGAACATCACCTTCTTCATATATGTGATGGTACATTAAATTAAATAGCAAGCAGCTATTATAGTCCATATTTGAATGTTTGAACCTCATGAGAAATGTTATTATACTTGCAGGAGGGAGTCCATGCTGCTTTTGTTTATGAATAAACAAATTTCTTCCATATTCCGAAGTGCAGGCAGCAGATGTCGGACTGCTTCAAAGTTCTTGTCGCCCATTTGTTCTTATTATCTTAGCGTGGTACTGTGGGATTAGCACCCTCTGTTGTTTAACTTGTTTCTGAACACTGAACGTTTCTTCAGTCATGTTCATCTTTACTGACAAAGCATGGGAGATCAATCTTTTATGCCAGCGGCTCAGGACCCTTTTATTTCATTCTGCTTTAACTTGTTTTGTTCTGGCATGCAATTTGACTTGCAAATTAAGAAGTCTGACATAATCAGCAAAGAAGAGATGCATCGGAGTAGCCGTTGCATGCAGCTGGCGGCTGATAGATATGCAGCAGACAGCAGCTATTCAGCTCGCAGGTGTCTGCGGGCGTCTGCAAGCCTGCGTCAGTTTGGCCGCAAAACCCGGCTGGAGGTCGCAGGTTGCCGACGTGCATTGGCGGGAGGCCCTGCAGGCATCTGCAGCCGGGCCCGCCTGCATCTTGAAGAATTTCCACAATCTCGTACATGTTATGTTGTTGTTTCTCCTGGATGCGGCAAACTCGAGGGCGGAACAAGAGATATGTATAGCTTCAAATTTCTGTAAAATGGTACAGAAGTACTATTTTTTATAGACGACCAATCATGTTTTCCACACGTATATATATAATGGATCAAGAAATAATGTTTGGTACTGATATTTATTTGTCAACATCAGTAGCATTCAGAGCCCTGATCAGCTTCTAGATATTTGTGATTGTAATAATGTTTTGGTACTTCTCAGTTTTTCTTGCATGATAGGGTTGTTTTTCTCTGTTTTTGCTCAAAACCTTATTGGAAAAACATCGCTGCAAGAGTTTCTCTTTGCATATCTCAAGTATGCATATGAAATATAAATCATGCAGTCCTGGGATGTAGTAGTGCTGGCATTATTATCAGGCCTATTGTCCAATAGGAAAAAGACCAAGCATAATTGATGTACAGTAATTCACATACTCACTGTCACGGAAAAGGCCAGCCAATGGTAATAGGACATATTACACACTGTCATCAAAAACCATGTACAAATAATTATACACTATCCAAGAAACCATGCATCATCTGTGGTATCTCCTAACTCTCATCCGATCTAGATGTTATTCAACCAGCAATACGTGACACAGACAAATTTGCCAGACACAAATGCTGGTTCATTCTGCTGCCGGCCCAGATTAGTATTGACCCTACCGTTGCTAATTATGTGCAGACATAGATGATAGGTTTTGCTAATCATATCCAATGTCATCTCCTGCAAGCTATTTATATATAGAATAAATTGTGCTGGACAACGAAGATTATGTAGAATCAGGCTTCTTTGGTGGTGTTTGGTTGCTAAAAGTCTCTAGACTAATTTTAGTCCATAGACTAAAATCTTTAGTCCTTACCTGTTTGGTTCTAGGGACTAAAATGGACTAAAAGTCATTAAATGAGTGCACAAAATATTATATTGCCCCTAATCTGAATGCATCCAAGAGGTGGGGACCGGGGGGTAGGGGGTGGAATAGTTAGCCTCATGTAGTCTTTTAGTTCTAAAAAGCTCCTCAAAAGGGATTTCTCATTCTTTAGCGCCAAACAGCATTTTAGCCCCCCAAAATCCCTCCTGTTTGGTTCTTTAGCCCCTATAAAGTCCAAGGACTTGTACAAAAGTCCCATGAAGCAAACAGGGTCTTCGTTTTTCCCTTAGCTGGCCAAGCTACTGGTTAGCACGCAACTAGTACCTTCTAACCAGGATATGCGGTAGCCTACTTCCTGGGGCCTTCCATTCCTAGATACACAGAACTTTATGTTTTTCCCTTCTATAATAGTGCACGGTGCTTTCTTTCTCCTCTCTTTCTATCTTGCTCTTGGTTGTAAATACCATGAGGAAGAAATAACAAATCGATCACGGCCATTTATCGAAATATATAGTGGTTGAAAGGACCGGTAGTGCGCTCTAGCCTAAGAGGGGGAGGGGTGAATTAGGCAACTCAAAACTTAGATCTATGGCTCCAACTAATTTGCACAAAATTAAACTAAAACAAGCTATCTAGATGTGCAATTGTGGTTGTTCTACAGTGAAACCCCTATCCCAAAAGAGTTTAGCAATCTATAGCCTTTACTATCAAGAAATTACTCTATGAAAGTAAAGGCATACAAATTGCTAGTATGAAATGCGGAAGCTTAAAGAGTGGGATATGAGATAGCAAACTCTTGACGCGGGTGTTTATCCCGTGGTTCGGTTAGCCACACAGGCACACCTACATAGCTTGTTTTAGTTTAATTTTGTGCAAACTAGTTAGAGCCATAGGTCTAACTTTTGAGTTGCCTAATTCACCCCCTCCCCCTTGAAAGTGATCGGGTGCTCTAGCCTAAGAGGGGGAGGGGGTGAATTAGGCACTAATAAAAACTTAGACCTATGGCTCCAACTAATTTGCACAAAACTTAAACTAAAACATGCTATCTAGATGTGCAACTAGGTTGTTCTAGTGTGAAACCCCTATCCCAAAAGAGTTTAGCAACCTATAGCCTTTTCTATCAAGAAACTACTCTATGAAAGTAAAGGCATACAAATTGCTAGTATGAAATGCGGAAGCTTAAAGAGCGGGATAGGAGATAGCAAACTCTTGACGCGGGTGATTATCCCGTGGTTCGGTTAGCCACAAAGGCACACCTACATTCACGTTGTTGTAGCACTCACTAAGAGTATTGCTACTCGGCCACCAAGTCTCTTCCGTGAACACAATCACGGTCACCTTGGCCCCGGGTTCCACTAAGGAGCTTCTCCACAAAAGATGGGAGTCTCCACGTCCCCCGCACAAGGATGTCGTCGCCGCTCCACACCAAGTCGGAGGGTCGAGGACGTTGCCGGTGAGCTTCACGCTCCAAGGTGCCGGCGCACCAAGCTTTTGTTTTGGTTCACTAGAGAACCACAGCACAAAGGCTCAAGGCCTTGCAATCACACTCACTAAGAGCTAATCTAGCACTCACACTTTACAAAGCAGTGTTATAAGCTAAGGATATGATCTATGAGCTCTTGTATGGCTTGGAGATGTTCTTGGATGTGTATGAGGTGTCTTGGGACTCCAGCAATCTTCAAATGGCCGGGGTGAGGCGTATATATAGGCCACCAAGTCTTGTAGCCGTTGCACCAACAGTCAGCAGAATTCTGCGTATCACCGGTTGAACCGATGCCTCTGGCAGGGGTAGCGTCGGTTCATCCGGTCACTCACAACCCAAAGTAGCCGTTGAGCTTCTGACAGCTGATGCAGTGATCACCGGTTGAACCGATGCTTTGTACTGATGCATCACCGGTAAATCCGGTGCTTAAGAATCTTCTCCTGGGCGCTGACTTCATTGCACCGATGCCATACTCCGATGCACCGTCGGTTAAACCGGTGCTGAAGAAACTTCTTCTGGGCACTTGACATCGTCTCTGGAACAAAGGACGCCCAATGCACCGATGCCCTTTCTTGGACCGTCAGTTCAACCGGTGCCTATTAGCTGACTTGGCTTCGATTTCCTCCTGCACCAAACATCAAGGCGTCGGTTCTTCCGACAAGCGTCGGATGCACCGATGCTTAGGCATCGGTTCTTCCGGTGCTCCTGAACCCCCGTAGGGGCTGCCCTTCGGGCCTTGCTACGCCTATTTTCTCTTTCTCTTTGTCATCACTTGAACCTAAAAGCCTGAGAATGATCATCTTAACAATCATATTAGTCCAAGTGTTGTGTTGTCATTCGATCACCAAAATCACTCGAAATGGCATAAATGGTGCCATGTTCGTTAAACCCCTCTTAGGCTAGAGCGCGCTACCGGACCTTTCAATTGGTATCAGAGCCGGGACTCACTCCTCTCACAAAGGAAGCCAATTCTATTGGCAATTTGTGTTTACCGACTCACTTGATTGGTTAGGCTTTACCGCCTAGTGAGTTAGCTCTTTTAGGGGAAGGGATGGATTCTCTAGGACCTCCTCCACGTTTCGATGGCACGGGCTTCCAACGGTGGAAGATCTTGATGCAATCACACCTCCAAGCAAAGGGCCTAAATGTTTGGAGAGTAACGAGTGAAGTAACTAAGAGCAATAGTCAACAAGAGAAGCAATATGATGCTATAGCCAAATGTGCTATTTTAAACTCTCTTGGTGAAAATGTGTTCACCCGTGTGTTTGCTTGCGAAAATGCTAATGTCTTATGGAAAACTATTAGTGAGAACCATGAAGGCACAAAAGATGTTGCAAATGAAAAATATCATGTTCTCATTGATAAACTTAATAGCTTCAAACAACTTGATCATGAAAATGCCGAAGCTATGTACTCACGGTTGAATATTCTTGTGAATGAGATTAATTCTTTAGATGTGAAGAAAATTGAAGATTTGGAACTCATTCGCAAGATCCTTCACTCACTCTGAAGGCCGGACTATGATTTGGTGACAACAATTCTATATGAAAAAGATCTCAACACAATGACACCAAACAAAGTTCTAAACAAGGTGATCGCCCATGAGCTACGTCATGATATCAAGCCAAGAGCGCCACCTTCTTCACCAACACATAGTGCACTTGCATGCAAGCAAGTCAAAAAGTTGAAGAATATGGCCATCAAAGGTAGCTCAAGTGAAGAGGAAGAAGAGGAGGCATGCCAAAACTCCTCAAGTGATGATCTAGAGTCAATGAACCCCTACCCTTACAAGCAAGTAAAGAAGATGAACAAATGCTTGAAGGAAATCAACTCCATGGGGGTATGTGGTCTTCCTCAAAGATGGGCCTCACCATCAACTTATGAAGGTTGAGAAGAAGTTCAAGAAAAACAAGCAAAAGAAGGAGAAGAAGCCCAAGCATGAATCATTTGCCATATTTGGCGAATGGGTTAGTGGTGGTGAAGAATTAAGTGCTAGTTCAAGTGATGAATCAAGAAGAGATTCACCACCCGCACCAACTTCGGATCATCATCAAACACTTGCCTTATGGCCAAAGGTATGGATAGCGATGTAAGTGATGATGACTCCGATTCTCCTTCAATTGATGAACTTCTTGACCTTGTTCATGAGCACCAAAAAGTCATTAAGAAACAATCAAAAGAAATTAAAAACCTTAGTGCTCTCAAAGATCTAAATGCTTCTCTTGCTACAAACTTTGAAGATTTGATGTGCAAATTCAATTTGCTTAGCAAGGAGCATGAAGAACTCAAATTAAAATTTGAGAGCATTAATGATACTAACGACTTTTTGGAAATGAAGCAAACTATCCCTTGTGAAATTCCTATCTCTAGGGGAAATGCTTCAACTTCTTGCATTAATTTAATTAATGATTCTTGCTCTAACCCTTGCAATGAGAAATGCTATGAGAATGCCATTGTAGAATCATGTAATGATCTCATTGCCAAGGAGAATGATGAGCTCAAGCAAGAAGTGGAAAGGCTCATGAAGGACTTGTATAGATTAAAGGGCAAAAGCATAGAGAGCAATGTCCAACCTTCTCAAGATAACTATGAAGACATGGTGAAGAAGCTTGAGAAGGGGTCCACCGTGACTTGCTCAAAGTGCCACAAAGAAGGCCACAAGTCAAATAAGTGTCCTCAACCAAGGGAGAATCTTTCGGATGAGAAGAACAAGAAAAAGCTAACAATCAAAAGTTATCTCATCTACACCAAACCCAACCGGAGGAACAAGAGCAATAGCACCATCTATGTGATCAAGAAGAAAAAAAATGGCAAGGTGGTTGCTCACAAGGTTGGGAAGCAAGAAAGGAGTTGGAACCGCCCCATTTGGGTGCCCAAGGATGTCATCATCAATATGAAGGGGCCTCAAATGGTGTGGGTTCCAAAGGAGACTTGAAGCCCAAGAATGGCAACGGGGGATTTGGAGGCTTAGCTTACAAGTTGAAGTGAAGGTTCAAGCCAAAGAAGCCACAACTTGGACATTTGTTGCCAAGTCCCCCATAAGGTAATGGTAGCTAAATTTAAATTCAAGCATCATGTAGCTCCATTGCTCTTGCTAGGTTGTTTGCATACACTGCATCTCCTAGTGTTATATTTGGTAGGTTGCTTGTGTCATGATTCTAACCCATGAGCAACCTACATGGTTTGATAAGTGTGTAGAAAGCTACACAAGGTTACCCTTCATGGTACATGCATCTCATGAGGTATATATTTCATATGTGTACCATGAACACAAGCTAGGGTAAACTTCCTAATTGTGTCAAAATCAATGTGCATACATTTGCTTGGTGATTCAAACACTAAATGCATACATTTTGGGGGAGTTCATCCTATGGTTTGTGATTTTGAGACTAACATGTTTCCAAGTTTATCTTTTGTAGTCTCACGATGGAGCTAACACTCTAAGAGAACGTTTCTCACGATCAATGTGAACAAACAACTCTATAAGAGTGATTAGATAAATTGTGATTTCATGCATATTGAGCTATGCTCTATTGAACTTAAATGCTCATATCTAAGCTCATAGGCTATGTGCTCATACATTTGTTTAACCTTGGTGTATCAAGTTTCCTTGACCTCAAAGACTTCCAATTGGTATTCAACTTCATCATTTGCAAGTCACTTTCAAATTGATACTTGCAAGGTAAACAAATTTTCCCCGGAGGTATGCAAGATTCTAAATTCTTTCAATTGGTATCATTGTCAATTTCTTATCCTTTTTAGAGCTACCTCCGTGCATGATATGATCTAAGCTTTCTAGTTATAACATCTAGTTGTGCACTTGATTTTCACTTATCATTTTGTGCACATACTTGTGGAAAGTTTAGCTCATGTCATGCTAGTTTCGTGATTTTGTGATCCACCATAGTGAAATTCTCAATTGGTATCTTCATTGATATCATACCATTGGATCATGAGTCATGGAACTAACTCCCTA
This sequence comes from Panicum virgatum, assembly GCF_016808335.1. Lineage (NCBI taxonomy): Eukaryota > Viridiplantae > Streptophyta > Magnoliopsida > Poales > Poaceae > Panicum > Panicum virgatum. The sequence continues at coordinate 54,796,603 of NC_053147.1, forward strand.
GGCTACTAATCTTCTCTTGGGCTATATTGTTTTGCAAGACCTTTTAGGTGCAAGACCTTTTAGCTGATTTGATTCCAAAGGGGGAGAAATGTGAATCAAAGCAAGGCATATTTCTAACAAAGGGAGAAATGGTCCCAAGAAGAAGGAAAAGTATATTCCAAGGGGGAGAAGTAGCGAGATAGGGGAAGGATCAAAGGGGGAACTATGGCTTTAGGGGGAGGCAAAGCCATCATTGGATGGTGGTAAGCATCCAAGCAAGTGTAAGCGGTTTCAATTAGGTTTCAATTTCATATTCTTGCAATTCATCTTGCTTGCTTTAGTTGTGTTGTCATCAATCACCAAAAAGGGGGAGATTGTAGCGAAAATGACCTCTCATGCCATATTTCAATATATTGTTTTGGCGATTGATGACACACACAACACTTGGATTAATATGATTGTTAAGATGATCATTCTCAGGCTTTTAGGTTCAAGTGAAGACAAAGAGAAGATAGGCAAAGTTAGGTCCGAAGGGCCGCCCCTCGCGGGTCTCAGGGCAGCGCCCTGAAAGCTCTTCGGTCCGTAGCTGTCAGGTGTTCAACGGCTACTTCGGGTTATGAGTGACTGGATGAACCGACGCTACCCCAGCCAGAGGCATCGGTTCATCTGATGATACGCAGATTTTCTGCTGACCGTTGGAGCAACGGCTACAAGACTTGGTGGCCTATATATACGCCTCACCCCGGCCATTTGAAGCTTGCTGGAGTTGCTAGACTTCCCACACATACTCAAGAACACCTCCAAGCCATACAAGAGCATAGTGATCATATCCTTAGCCCTTAGCACACTTTGAGAGTGTTGTGTAAAGGATAGCTCTTAGTGAGTGAGTTTGCAAGGCCTAGAGCCTTTGTGTTGTGGTTCTTAACAGAACCAAAACAAGATTTCGGTGCGCCGGCATCTTGGAGCTTTGAAGGCTCGCCGGCAACGTCATCGACCCTCCGACTTGGTGTGGAGCGGCGACAACATCTTTGTGCAGGGGACGTGGAGACCCCCATCCTTTATGGAGAAGCTCCTTAGTGGAACCCGGGGCCAAGGTGACCGTGATTGTGTTCACAGAAGAGACTTGGTGGCCAAGTAGCAATACTTTTAGTGAGTGCTACAACAACGTGGATGTAGGTGTGCCTGTGTGGCTAACCGAACTATGGGATAAACACCCGCGTCAAGAGTTTGCCATCTCCTATCCCGCTCTTTAAGCTTCCGCATTTCATACTAGCAATTTGTATGCCTTTTCTTTCATAGAGTAATTTCTTTGTAGGAAAGACTATAGGTTGCTAAACTCTTTTGGGATAGGGGTTTCACTCTAGAACAACCAGTTGCACATCTAGATAGCTTGTTTTAGTTTAATTTTGTGCAAACTAGTTGGAGCCATAGGTCTAAGTTTTGAGTTGCCTAATTCACCCCCTCGTCCTCTGTCACACTCTGAAATTTTTGAATTTCAGGATGTGATTAAAATTAAAAATAAAACAACAATTTTCTCATAGTTTTTAAAATTTTTCAACATTTATTTTCTTTACAGGGAATTTAGTACAAGAAAATAAATATTGGTTGTTTTTCCAAATTAAATAGGGTCTTTTTGTTTGTGTTGCATTTATGCTGCAGTGCATTGTCTATTTGTTTGGGTTTCAATTTGAATTTGAATTCCTTGAATTCGAATTTTAATTGAATGTGTTTGTTTCTTCTCAAGAAAATGGCAAACCTTTTCCATTTTCCCTAACTCGTTTTCAGCCCGGCCCAATCCCTCTTCTCTTTTTCTTTTCTTCCCGCGGCCCAGGAAACCTCCACGCGCCGGCCCACTCCCTTTCCCCGGCCCAACCCGGCCTCCCACTCCTTCCTTTCCTCCCTGCCACCGACAGGTGGGGCCCACCTGTCGGGGCCTTCCACTTTCCCGTGCTCCCTGCAGGCTCTGTCCTGAGTCTGGATCAAGCCCGGCGTGCCGCTGATTTCGGGTGTGGCCCGCACGCCAAGAACGTCCCCTAGGCCCTATAAAAGGCGCCGCCCTAGTCCCCTAGCCCCCATCGAAGTTGCAGTGCCGCCACGCCTAAACCCTAGCCTAGCGCGCCGCCTTTGCCGAGCTCGAAACCGCCGCCTTCTCTTCGCCGTCTCGACACATCCCCGCCGCGATGGAGTCGTCCCGTGGCTGCGCGTCAAGGTGAGGCTCGCCGCCGACCCTTTCCTTCCCCTCCCTTTTGCTCTCTTTCGCGCGAGCAAGCCCGCCGGAGCTCCGCCGCCGCGGGTTGCCGTCGCGAGCTCTGCTCTGGCTGCCTAGGCCTTTCCCGAGTACCAAGTTGAGTTCGCGGGCTCGCACACTCGCTCCATGTAAAATCCCCGAGCCAAATCGTGTTCGGAGCACCTGGAACGCCTACTCCGGCGATGCTCCGGTCAAGTGCCACCGCCTGCCGGCCGTGCGCCGCCGCGTGCCGCCCCCTTCCGAGGCTAGCCGTTCGATCTAGATCGGGTGGCCCAGATTAGATTCAACTCAAGTCAAACCTAACCCTTACCGGTCAACTGTGGTATTTTTGCAAAAGTGCCCCTCAGTTTAGTGCAAATCAACCCGCGGTCCAGCGTAGTTGAAAAGTAATTAGGTTTAAGTCCTTTTATTTCTGTTTTAGCCCCTACGCTTTTATAAATTTGAACCCGCCATCCAGAGCTCGAGTTTTTGCATGTTAGCCCCTGCATTTAAGGTTTAATTATGTTTTAGACCCCGGTTTCTTTACTCAGAGCCCCTGTTTGTCCAGAACTCTTACAAATAAGCCCCTAGAACCTTGTTTTAGCCATATCTTTCACGTTTTAACTCCGTTTTCATTGATTCTTGCGCTCACATGATCCTTGAAACGTGTGCGATAGCTTTATGACCTTGTTATCCTCTGTGAGCACAGTTTTCTATGTCTTGCAAATCTTTTCCACTAGCTCTTAACTCTATAGTTAATCGCGACTAGATCCCTGAAGCATCGTTTATCCCATAGAATCACCGTTTTAGTTCCGCTTTCCGCGTTTCTTGAGCTCTCGTAACCATAGCAGCGAGCCCTATCCTTTAGTGCGTTATTTTAAAGATTTTCTCTTGTTTTGGTGTATTGTTCTTAGTTGTATCTTCTTGTTTGCTTTGTATGTTTGCCCATGATTGCTCCGAGTAGAAGGATCGTTGTTTGAAGATTGAAGATCAAGAGTTCCAAGTGAGCAAAAGCTGAAGAGCAGTAAGAGTAGCTTTTCGTTGGAGAAAGGCAAGTGACCCTAACCATACTTCTATCTATGCTTATTTATGAGAATACTTGATTTAATTGGAACATGGAGAACCACCCAGGAAAACAGTGCAACCACAATACTATATGGCTCTGGTCTTGGCTAAGTAACTATATGATCTATATGTCGTGCTGGGGCGTTGATTGGTGGATTTTTCGGGTTATCGTGCTTTGAGGAGCGGGTGAAGGAAGCTTCGTCTTCTGAGGCACCGCAGAAAAAGGGACCAGTGCGTCCATATCGTGATTCTTTGGAAAAGCCCCATAGTGAATCCCTAGCCACTCACCAAAGGAAGTGTTTAAGGGCTTTACAAACCCGGGCGACATGGGAAACACGAATTGTGGGTAAAGTGTACAACCTCTGCAGAGTGTAAAACTGATATATCAGCCGTGCTCACGGTCAAGAGCGGCTTGGACCCTCACATGATTAATAAACTTAAAGATGGATATAAATCACATTCTGGTTATTTCTTATGGCCTTGCTGAGTACCAACCATAAGTGTACTCACCCTTGCTTACTGCTGCTCAGAAGGAGAAAGTTTTGGTGGAGTCTATTGAAGATGTTGCTGAGTTCTAGGCGTACGCAGCCCCCAGCCGATTGCCTGTGAAGTTTGGAGCCTTTGTTTCCAAAATAAGCTGTAAGCTCTGATAATCTTCTATTCGTTTTAGTTCTCTTTTTCATGGTACTGTTACTGATTATTCACTTATAATGTCTCTATATGTATGAAACTTGATCCTGGCATACATATAGTTATGCATTCGGTTTTGTCCTTAAAATTGGGTGTGACACCCTCTTAGGCTAGTGCGCGCTACCGGTCCTTTCAGTGGTAGTAGCCGTTGCGTACGTGACAATTAATGTAACAAGTGAACAAACTGTCTATCAGGAAATAATTGCAATAATCAATGAATAGAGTGAAGTTGGACTATACAAGTATCGGTTGAGGACAATTAAGGGGAGCAAGCCACCAGCACGGAAGCTTTTCAAGTATGGGTTGTGCTGCATCTACTAGCTGTTGGCGGTATATATATCTTGATCTTGGAGCTTTTTTTCTTTTATATATTTCAAGTTCCCACATATCCAGGATATCACAATGCGTGTAGGTCCTCTTCATACATGTATGTCATTTACTGGCATGTTGAACACCAAGGTGGAAGAAGGGCGGGGCTCCCTTCACAACTAGAAAACAGGCCATCGGTCCTGGCCAAAGGTACCATCGGTACCGGCTGCAACAGCAGCTGGTACCTTTGGCCATCGACCGACCTAGTGGAGGGCAATTGGAACCGGGTGGTGGTTCCAACCGGTTCCAATGCGTCACCATAGGAACCGGTCTGAACCACCACCCGATACCAAATGAAGACTGCGCTAAAGGCACCGGTTTATAGGAATAACCAGTTCCTTTGATAATGAAACATGGCAGATGCCAGGAGCTCGGGCCTAAGGCACCGGTTGGTGCCTTGACCCAGTGCTATTGAATTAATTTTAGCACCGGGTCATTGAAATCAACCGGTGCCTTTGGCCCGAGCCTATAAATACCCCAGCCCCTCCCCCTCTCAAGCTGCCGTGAACTCACTGTTCATGGCAGCTGAGTGGGGTGAGGGGAGGCGAATTTTTGCTTTTTTTTGAAAAAAAGGTTAGTTATTTTTCTTTATAACTTAGCAATTAATTTTTAGAAACAGTTATTACTTGATTTAGTTTATATATGTGATAATTATTTTTATTTGTAGCATCTTATTGTAGTTATATACGTTATCAATTTATTTAATATTTGAATACTATCAAATTATTGTATTTATTTGTTTTTTCAATTTATTTGATAAGTGAATAGTATCTATTTATTATAGTTATATGCATTATCAATTATATAAATATATTGTTATAAATTGGTAGTATGAATGAACTATTTGTATAGTACAATGATGTATATAAATGTATTGTGGACCCAGATGAGTCGGCAATGGATGTACATGGCTGACCGGCGTTCAAAGGAGTTCATGGATGGCGTGCATGAATGTATAGAAGCGGACGAGAAACACAAGTATGGTGGTTTTGTTCGTTGTCCATGCAAATTCTGTAAGAATGAGAAGGATTACTCATCATCAAGAACCATCCATAGTCACTTGTTCAATAGTGGTTTCATGCCGAACTACTATGTTTGGACCAAGCATGGCGAAAGAGGAATTGTGCTGGATAATAATGTAGAAGAAGAGGACAGGATTCCTGACTTTGCAGCCAATTATAATTCCTTTTTCAATGACACTGCAATGGGTGAGCCTGAAGAAGATACTGAAGGATACGTTGTAGAAGATGATCTTGGTCAGATGCTGTGCAAAGCTGAGGAAGGTTGCGAAACAGAAAAGCAATCGAGAGATCTGAAGCATATGTTGGAGGACTACAGAACATTGTTGTACACTGATTGCAAACAAGACCAAAAGAAGTTGGTTACCACATTGGAATTATTGCAATGGAAGGCATCAAATGGTTTGTCTGACAAGGGATTCGAGGAGTTGCTGAAACTTATAAAAAACTTACTCCCTGAGGGTAACACCTTGCCGGAGACAACATACGAGGCAAAAAAAGTTGTTTGTCCTTTAGGATTAGAGGCACAGAAGATACATGCTTGTCCTAATGACTGCATCCTATATCGAGGTGAGTATGAAAATTTGGATTCATGCCCTGTATGCAACGCATGCCGGTATAAGGTCCCTCGAGATGATCCAGGCGACGTTGAGGGGATGCGTGTCAAGAAGAGGGTGCCTGCCAAGGTGATGTGGTATTTTCCTCTAATACCACGTCTGAAACGTTTGTTCATGAACAAAACGAATGCTAAATTGATGCGATGGCACAAAGAAGAATGTAAGCAAGACAATATGTTGAGACACCCCGCTGATTGGTCGCAGTGGAGAAAAGTAGACAGAACATTCCCAACATTTGCAAATGATGCGAGGAATATAAGGTTCAGCTTAAGTACGGATGGCATGAATCCTTTCGGTGAGTAGAGCAGTGGCCATAGTACCTGGCCTGTGACACTCTGTATATACAACCTTCCTCCCTGGTTGTGTATGAAGCGGAAATTCATTATGATGCCGGTGCTTATCCCCGGCCCGAAGCAACCTGGTAACGATATAGATGTGTATCTAAAACCACTGATTGAGGATCTTCTATTGTTGTGGAAAGATGAGGGTGTTCGTATGTGGGATGCGCACGCAGAGGATCATTTTAACCTGCGTGCATTACTTTTCGTAACCATCAACGATTGGCCAGCACTAAGTAACCTCTCCGGACAATCCAATAAGGGTTATAGGGCATGCACCCATTGTTTAGAAGAAACCGACAGTATGTACCTCAAGCACTGTAGGAAGATCGTGTATATGGGTCATCGTCGATTTCTTCCGATCAAGCACCCATTAAGGAGGAGGCATGCTCACTATGATGGAAAGGCAGATCATCGTACCAAGCCTAGGCACCGTTGTCGGAAAATGGTGTTTGAAATGGTCAAAGATATAAAAGTAGTATTCGGAAAAGGACCCAATAGCAGATCAGTGCAGAGTGATGACGAACGTGCACCTATGTGGAAGAAGAAGAGTATTTTTTGGGAGTTACCTTATTGGGAATTCTTAGACGTCCGCCACGCAATTGATGTGATGCACCTAACAAAAAATCTTTGTGGGAACCTTCTAGACTTCCTTGGTGTCTATGGTAAGCCAAAGGATACATTGGAAGCGCGGCAAGATCTTCAATGTATGAAACAACGGGCCGCCCTACATCCAGAAAAAAGGGATAAAGGACGTGATTATTTAGGTCCTGCGTGCTACACTCTTAGTAAGGAAGAGAAGCAAAGTATGTTCGACTATTTGAACAGTATCAAGGTCCCATCAGGCTACTCTTCAAATATAAAGAGGCTACTAAACTTGAAAGAGAAGAAATTCGCACACGTAAAGTCCCATGACTGCCACGTGTTGATGACACAATTGATTCCAGTTGCACTTAGAGGTATTCTACTAGCTAATGTTCGAGCAGCAATCATAAAGCTATGCGCATTTCTCAACACAATTTCTCAGAAGGCAATCGATCCATCGAGTTTAATAAGGCTACAAGAGGATGTTGTCCAAAGTTTAGTCAGTCTTGAAATGATATTTCCTCCATCATTCTTCAATATTATGACGCATCTTCTAGTTCATCTGGTCAAAGAGATTGGTATTCTCGGCCCTGTTTTCCTTCATAATATGTTCCCTTTTGAACGATACTTTGCAGTCCTAAAGAAATACGTTCGTAATCGGGCTCGTCCAGAAGGAAGCATTGTGAAGGGTTACGTCACAGAGGAGGTCATTGAATTTTGTGTTGACTATGTGGAAGAACTCTGCCCAATTGGGATTCCAGTATCACGTCATGAGGGGCGGCTGATTGGAAAGGGCACACTTGGAAGAAAATCAGTAAATGCCACAGATCATGCCACGTTGAGCAAAGCACATCTTACAGTTCTGCAACAATCAGCCTTGGTGGCTCCATACATGGAGGAGCACATGCAAATTGTGCGAAGCATATACCCTTTGAAGTCTGAGACATGGATTACAAAACATCATAACAATACATTCGCCACCTGGTTGCAGAAGGAAGTCATGGCCAACGATCAAATTTATGAGCAGCTAGCTTGGCTGGCCAGGGGTCCGGCAAATTCAATCCTGATGTACCAAGGATATGAAATTAATGGTTACACATTTTATACAAGAGCCCAAGATAACAAGAGCACCAATCAAAATAGTGGTGTCCGTATAGATGCCACCGACTCTAGTGGCCAAACAAACTCATATTTTGGTTACATTGAAGAGATCTGGAAACTCGACTATGGGCCGTTGAAGATACCTCTATTTTGTTGTCAATAGGTTAAACTCACAGGAAAAGGTGTCGATATCGACGAGTACGGAATGACAACGATAGACCTCAAAGAGCTTGGCTATCGAGACGAACCATTCGACCTAGCTAAAGATGTCACTCAAGTTTTCTATGTGCAGGACATGTCTAGCAAACCGAGAAAGGACAAGTCCAGGAATAAATCAAGTTTTGTAGGTGCCGGAGATGAGGCAAAGCGCCATATTGTTCTGGCAGGAAAAAGAAAAATTGTGGGAGTCGACGATGTCACAGATGAAGAAGAATACAATAAGGTTGAAGATATGACTCCATTCTTAGTGGAGGTTGACACAAATATTCTTTTAGCCGAAGAGGAGGCTCCGTACGCACGTCATGATCATAATGAAGGGACGATTGTAAAGGGAACCATCGTTAATATTCCCTTAGTTGAATGATTATGTCTTGTAATATTTTCCGTGAACATTATCAGATTTATTATGCAATAACCTGATTTATTAGCCAATAATCAGATTTAATATGCATTTAAATGATTTATTATGCAATTATAAGATTTATTAGGCACTTTAATGATTTATTATGCATTTACCCGATTTATTATGCACTTTAATGATTTATTATGCAATTACCCGATTTATTATACACTTTAATGATTTATTATGCAATTATTAGATATATTAGGCATTTAAATGATTTATTATGCAATTAAAATGATTTATTATGCAATTAAATGATTTACTATTCAATTATTTGATTTTGTAAATAACCTATTGGTACTGGTTGAAAACTACAACCGGTACCAAATACTTGGCGAAAAAATGGGTGCGCGAGAGTCGAACCCGGGCCTCGGCGATTAGAATAGTTAGGGTTACCACTGCGTTACACGGTGTTATCGATCTCACTGGCGGCAAAAGGCTTAAAGTACAAATATTTCAAAAGCCTTAGGCACCAGTTTTTTGTTTCTAACCGGTGCCTTAGGCACTTTTCAATTCCCGCCCGTTGTAGGCTTAAGGTACCGGGTGGACTTATCACCCGGTGTCTATAGGTTACCTTAGGTACCGGGTGAGTTACAAACCGGTGTCTTAGGCCCTATTAGGCACCGGTTGGACTTACCAACCGGTACCTAAGGCCTTTGGGATATATAAGTTCCTGCCCTCTTTCCTTCTTCCTCACTTGTTCCTTCCAATGCCGGCCCTCTCGACGCCCCCAATCGTCCACCGTCGCCACCTCCGACGATCGTCCTCCACCGCCGCCGCCTCGACGCCTGGACCTCGTTCCGCCGCGACGCCACCGCCTGGACGCCTGGCCACCCCCGCCCGACCCGTCTTGGTGCGCCGCCGCCGCCTCCGCCTCCGCTTCGACGCCGGCGCCCCCTCCCCTTCGCGCCGCCACCTCGGTCCGGCTCTCCCCGGCCGCCTCGACAGGTACACCCCGTCCAATCCTTTCTTTCACCCAGAGCCGTGCCCCGAAACCCTTATGCCTAGAACACTGCCCGTCGCCGCCATGGCCGACCCCTACCAGCCCTTCTCCTCCACCTTTTGCTTGCGCAGCACACGTTCCGGCCCCTCCCCTCTCCATTCCACCCCAATCCGAGCCCCCACTCTCCTCCCTGCGCCCTGGAACGCCGCCCGCCATCGCCATTGCAACCGCCGAGCACCACCCCGCCGCGGAGCACCCATCCCCGGTCACCCCCAGACCACGACAACCCCCTATCAAGCTTCGCCTTCCCTCCCTCAAGCTCACACACCGCTTTTCCCCATGCAGGTCGCTCGGAGTTCGCTGGGAACGCCGCTTGCCGCCGCCGCGAACGCCACCATCGAGACCTGTGCGGTGAACTCCTTCATCCGCGCCGAATCCGTGCAAGACGACCCCCCAAAGAGCTTCACCAGGTCGAGGCAAATGTTCCCGGCACACTCTCCGCCTGAGCCCGTCACCGGAGCAGTGCCACCGCCTGCCAGCGCCCGCGGATCTACTTCCACAGGCCACCTCCGCACGCGCGAAGACCCTCTCTAGGTAGACCTAGGTCTCCTCTAACGATTCACCCATGGGTCGTATGCCGCCGGCGAGCCTCCTCGCTGGATTCCGGCTGCCAGAGCCGCATCCCCTGCTCTGTCTCTGGCCAGGGGCCTAATCGTGAACTGTATTTCTTTCTAGGGGCCTAACTGCAAAGTCTCGTTTTCTTTTTTTTTTGTTTCAAAAAACATAAAACATGTAAAATCAATAATAAATCGTAGAAAAATCAGAAAAATGCAAACTCAACTGTTATGGGTTCCTTATAACTAGATCTACAACTTTTATTGCATGCACTAGAATTAGTAAAGAATTAGAGAGAATTCATGAGAATTAGTGAGAATTAGATGTATTAACTAGAATTTATAAAGTGTTTGTATTATTAGATATATTAACTTGAATTGAATTATAGAAATATTTTTAGAATTCAATTATGGATATAGTGTTTACTTTGTTATATATTTGATAAAGACTTGTATGTATCATATATTTATTATTTAATTATGTCATTCAAAGACTTTATTTCATCATGTATTTAATCAAGTATTTAATCATGTATTTATATATAAAGTGTTTGTATCTCTCATGTATTTATTATTTAATTATATCATCCAAAAGCTTTAATTACATGTATTCTTCATTCTTAATTCAAATGTGTCATTTATATTACTGATCGAGCTCGCAAACTCGCGCTAACACGCAAACACACGCTCGGTCTGTCGCTCACTCACTTACACACACACTCACTCACACTTGTACGCACTCACTCACTCACACTCACACACACACACACACACACACTCACACTCACACACACTCACTCACACTCACACACACACACACTCTCTCTCTCCCTCTAACACACACACACACACACTGACTCACACACACACTCACTAACTCTCTCTCTTTCTCTGTCCCTCTAACATACACACACACAATCTCTCTCAAACACGCATATTCGTTCAAAGAATTGAATTCTCCTGTTTCATTTAAGGATGGACACATACTCTAACACATTTTTACGGTTTCAGTTAAGGATGGACCCCTTCGGTGATGAGCAGGCCGCTGGGCAATACATGTTGGATGCAATAAACGAAGATACGAGGGCCAACACCACCCAGCCAATCGCTAAAGAAGATGCTCGGACAGCTGATTCATTCCTGAATATATCTGGAGATGCCGATGAAGAAGATGATGACTTTGCGCCACCGCCCAATCAACAGCAGCATGTTCCAGTACGAATCTTAAAACTATATGCATGGTGACTTCGATAGATTAGTTTTGCGATTAACATATCTTTTCTGTAATTTAGTCAACCTCCGCATCGACTTTGTTGAGCCAGTCAAAAGGGAGATGCCGGCCAACCAAGAAAATGGAAGGAAGACAGGTCATCACAGAAGTGGACGCAGAGGGCTGTCCAAGTGCTCCAGAGGATGCTAACACAAAATTTGTCAACCAATGTGGGGTTATTGTTCGGGCAAGAATTCCGATCACTACAAGACTATGGAAAACGACCAAACCCGAAGAACAGCAACACGCCGTGCCTGCACATCAGAAGGAAATGCTATGGGTAGAACTCAAGGATATGTTCACTCTTTTTGAAGGAGTTGACCAAGAACTTGTGAAGAAATGTGCCTTGAGAAAGATGGCCCTTGCCTTTGCAACTTTCAAGAAGAAGTTGTACACCAATTACATCAAGAAGGATAAGGAGCCGAACTAGGACGATCTTCCTCAGGTTAAACCATACTGGGAGGAGTTCAAACAATACAAACTATCAGAGGAAGCCCAAAAAAAATCCGAACAAGCCAAGGTGAATGCAGCAAATAAGAAGTACAGCCACCACCTTGGGGCTGCCGGGTGCAAGAAGTCAGTTAAAAAATGGCAGAAGATGGAGCAGGACCTTATGGATAGAGGCATTAGGCCGACGACTTGGGATTGGCCAGATAGATCCAAGTGGTGGTTATTTGCTAATGGCGTGACACTAAACCAATTGGATGGAAGTTTGGTCGTGCCCGAGCATATGCAAGAAGTGTCCCACGATCTAGTCGCTGCAATAGATGAGACTCAACAAGGAATATTCCATCCTCAAAGGGAGAATGATGAGCTGACAAGGGCATTAAAAAATCCAGAACACCCTGGACGAGCCCGCGGCATCGGCGTGGTCCCATGGAAAGTTGCTTGGGCCAGAGATCCCTCTTACAAGACTCACCGAAAGAGCAAAGCCGAACAGGAAGAGAAACTTCGTGCCATAGAAGAAAAGATGAACAAGAAGGTTGCGTTCTTGGAATCTCAGATGGACGCCAGGATCAATGAGGTGGTGCAACTAGCTCTGAGCCAAAGGGGCACTGCTGGGTCGCACCCGGATGTTGTGATAAGCCCGGCCTCTCAGCGACGCAGCAGCTGTGCATCCACGGCGGCGCCCGACGTACAAGCGGAACAGCAACCCCAGATTAAGCCAATGGCGGTAAATGACCAGAGGTATCCAGTGGATGATGTCACCATGCCGACACCGTGCGACCTTCATGTGCGAGCAAGAAATATATCCATTCATGTCGCATACGTGTCAACCCTGCCCCTGAATCCTTCTACTACAATTCATGGAAGGCCGATACCCCCTGGCTACACCTCCGTCACAGTGAGCAGATAGTTGGAAACAATGAGGATCTTGAGCTCGACTTCGTTGGAGGGGATGGAGAGAAGACATTGGGAGACGCACTGCACGGGGTCGTTCTATGGCGCAAGGACGACATCAAACTTACTGCAAGCACAACGGCTCCCGTGCAGACCGATCGCCCATCTCTGTGGCCTACCTCACCGCCGTCGCCACTACCACCTCCTTCACCACTGTCTCCTCCGGCGCAAAGGGCCACAAGTACTCCAACTCCTCCTACACCAGAAAAGGGAAAGAAAAAGACAGCATCCCTCCTAGCGGCTGGACCCTCAAAAAAGAAGCAGAAAATGGCCGAAAGACAATTAACTTGCAAGAAAACCGCTGAGGAGTTGGAAGAGGAGACTGCTCGATATATAAAAGATCAATTGAAGCCTAAAGTCCCCCCGCCGAGGGAAAAGGTACCTCTAGAACTAGGGAGCTAAGACAACCCACCAAAACCAAAAAGCTTACCCTCGGACTATGACCGTACTAAAGACATTAACTTGCAAGAAAAACCGCTGAGGAGTTGGAAGAGGAGACTGCTCGATATATAAAAGATCAATTGAAGCCTAAAGTCCCCCGCCGAGGGAAAAGGTACCTCTAGAACTAGGGAAAAAGCTTCTCGCAAACCTAGACAACCCACCAAAACCAAAAAGCTTACCCTCGGACTATGACCGTACTCTGACAAAGGCACACAAGGTGAGAAATCTGAAGAAAAAATGTGCAAGATCATTCCTCAGCTTGGCACACACAAAAGAACTCGAGCCCCTCCGGGTGCCAGGGTTGCCACTCCTACCCCGGGACGTACAACTCCAGGCGGACCTACATGCCGCAATATTTCTTTCTGAAACTGGACTAACGCTAGAGGAGGCAACGGGGCATGTGGAGGCAAAAATCCCTGTCGCTCGCGCTATTACTCCATTCCAGCATGGAAAACCTTTTGTTACTGAGGAAGAGGAGAAAAGTCTAGGCACGCAGATGTTCAATTTGCATAGATGGTACTTGCGAATGGCGAATGACGAAGGGAAAATGTTTGGAGTCAAGTATCATGACCATGATTTCTTCCGCGGGGAGGACGACTTCTGGATGTACTTCCAAAATTTATATCACATTTACCATCGACAAGCCCTCGACGCCTCTATCATCACCATTTGGGTTTTGTAAGTATCACTTACCTCTACATTAATACTTTTTGTTAACAAGAACATAATTATATGTGTGCATTATAAAATTTCTATTGCATCGTTTAGACAGGAGATCTAAAGAAGCCAAAAACATGGATGGCACCATCAGATTGGCTTCATGTCTCCTTTGCTAGTCAACTAGAAATTGATCAACGAAAGTTACAAGGAAACGTGCCAAAACATGTACGATTCGTTGACTAGGCAAAATTACAAATCCTATATATTCATACCATACAACTTTAGGTAAGCCTTGGTCTACTCAATCCACTGTTATATTACTAAATAAATATTAAGTTGTCTAATACATTTATGTATATATCCTATCTATATCTGCAGTTATCATTGGATTTTACTCATACTTTCCGTAGAGACCGGTAATCTTATAGTATTTGACTCAATGAGAAATCCAAAGTCCGCAATCCAACATATCATAGACCCCTTGAACAGGTAAGTTCAGTTTGCACAATCAAATCCTTTTTCTGTTAATTACAATTCCTGAATATCAAACTTAACTTTGAGTGCAGGGTTTGGAAAAATTTTGTGAAAAATAACAAAGGACGTGGTCAATGGAGGCCCGAACTGAACGTTAACATGGATTATCCGGTATGTTCATTCATAAAGATTTGTCTAGTTAAGTATATAATCCCAAATTGTTCTATAAATTGTGTAATTTATTTGTTTCTCCTTAAGTGTGCGAGACAACAACAAGGAACTGATTGGTGCGGGTACTACGTATGCGACTACTTGCACATCATGGCTCCATGCGGGAAGGCTACTGATGAAGAAATGAGAGTACGTCCAAACCGTTCACTAGTATATTTTCATAATTGTACTAACACACATGATGTTAATTATTTTTTCCTAAATGATAGATGTCTCAAATGGGGGATGAATGTTACTCTACTGATCGGATCAATGCCGTGTGCGAGCAGCTCACCGAATTCATTTTGAACGAGATCTTGGATCCTAGAGGCGAGTTCTACCACGACGGTCACATCTATAGAGGACTTCCATCGACCTCCTGAGGGGACTAGTAGTTGGACTGCTAACATGACTTGTACATTTATAAATATTTTTAAACATTATGCCTTGATGTTTGTAAATTTGTAAATATATTAGTTCATCTAATTAGCTTAATTATATGCTCGCATTTCACTTTTAGTTAGTTTCAAATATTCTCTGAAAACGAACACGAACGACCAATGAACGTATAGTACGGTAGAGCTTGAGTGCGTTTAGCAATTATAAAAGAATAAACAGTAATAAATATAACAAACAAAACTGGATTTGGAAAAAAAAGAGAAAATATCATTGGTACCGGTTAGAAATACCAACCGGTACCAAAGGGGCTGCCACCTTACGTCAGCGTGGCAGCCTCTTTGGTACCAGCTGGTCTTTCCAACCGGTACCAATGGAAGCCTAAGGCACTGGTTGAAAACCCCGGTGTCTTAAGGCGAGGCCATTGGTCGCGGTTGTGGGGCACCGGTTGGGATACCGCTGCCTTTAGCCCTTCTCAGCCCAAGACCCGTTTTCTAGTAGTGCTTTTTAGAACAGGGACAGCACCAACATGGCAACACAGCTAAAATTTCTTGGTGAAAAATGCACGCGGTTATCGGATAATTAGAAATGCAATTTTTCTTACCATTCTATATTTCGAGCACGAAATCACAATTGATGAGAAGTATGTTTGTTGTTTCACGTCACAAAATTATCCTACATGTAACAAATGACTGGTACCGCCATTAACTTGGTGAAGTAATAACATGTCAAACCACAGTAAAGGGTGCCACATAACTATCCTCATGTAACAAATGTCTGTTGACGTGATATTGAACCGATATACTTAGATAAGTGCCCCTTGTGAAAGCTGTTCTAGAAATGTGTTTGTGTTATTGTCATAATAAACAGATATATGGACTCAGTTTTTGTTGATGCCAAGAATGATTACATAAATGATGGTGTCAGAGGAATCGTCAGATTCTGTTGCATTTTGCAACAGCTCCATTCACTAGTAGACAACGGTCTATCAATCCAGACCAAAAATACTAGCTGTTGTAGCAGACAGTACTAATGATGCCATATTCCTAGAAAGGTTATTAGTATTGGGTCGTGGTACAACCCGGTACTAATATGACCTGTTTCAACCGGTGCTGATGGAGCTTCATAGTAGCGTTGTGCCCCCACCATTGACTCGAAACTGACACACCCACTATTTGAAAATGTAATTTGTTTCAAAGCTACATTATAATTCTTGAAACCGATTGGGTATTACATATGTTATGTTGATATAATTTTGCTAGATTGATAAAAAAATAGAGATGCTTAGTTTACGACAAACCAAACAAACTTAATTACATCTTTTAAGGGTGGGAGAACAAATAATTGATTTCTCCGGCTTTTTCTTTATCATCAAACTGCACAGCGCTAGCAAAAGATAGCAGCAATGGTATAGGAAAATGAATGTTTGGTAGAAATTCCCGTTCAAGATGGTCGATGAAAAATCGTCAAAAGAAAATCAACTAATCATTTAGCATTGGGTCGGCTTTGCTGCTCTGACCTGTTGGTTCAAATTTGAGGAGCTTCTAGCAGCATCCTGGACCAGCAGACTGGCCTTTGAGATATTTTGATGAATGTGCTTGATGTTTCGTTGCTTCAGCGCTTTACTCTGATTATGCAGGTTTTTCTACCAAGTATGCTCCAGCATGTGAGAAGGAACGTTTAGTGACATCTTAAGCTGATGTGGGGGCTGGGGTGTTACAATCCACCATCCCAATGTGTATCATGCACGTATCACCTTGACGATGATTAAAAGGCGCAGTCCATCAAGGTGCTTATCACTAAGAATTTCACATTGACAATGCACCGCCATCAAATGCAGCAAACAATCTCCTGGCGCCTTCCATTCATAACTTGTTTTTGGCTGACTGCCCTTAATTTCTCCTCCATGTTATGTTGCTATTTCTCCTTGTTGTGGCAAACCAAACAACCGGAAGGGAAAAATAGATATAGTATACAATTTCTGTAAATGGAACTCTAAAGACTGGTAACACACTTACGTAAGTGATGAATGGCAAGCATGTTGTATTTGGATGTAGTGCTGACATGATTGAATCACGAACCCGATTGCCATGATTATTGAATCACCCATTAACTTCTGTCTTTTTTCCCAACAATTACACTTCTTTGTAGGCAGTAACTAGTAAATGACGTCATGGCAAAAGAAACTAGCTATTATAGTGTAACTGTGCGATGGAATATGTAACGTGTTGATATTTGATTATTGGGGCAAAAGCGTTTCTACCCCTGTTTTGCAACGTAATGGTGATTTTGCCCTTACTTTTTTAACTTTGTGATTTTACCCCTGTGATTTCAAAACGAATGCTAAGTTTACCCCTAGTCTGTTAAGTCCAGGTAACAGTGTTAACTTTTGGACAAATAGATAATTTTGCCCATGTGTTTCTACCTCTGTTTCTTATGATAATTATGTTTGTACCCCTGTAATAGATCAACAAGTTGACATTTTGAGTACAGAAATTGTACAAAATTTCGACAACATTTCAACTAACAATTCATGTAAACAGAATTAAATATCACACAACAAACTAATTTGACAAATATTGCATTAAGTACAAATCAATTCTTTGTGATTCACCCTACAAATCACAGCAGGGAATAAAAAAGTTAGGGAGAAGTTAACACATCTACTAATCGTTTGGTCGTTTCTTCCATCTCATGAACACATATCTCAGAAATTGATGAAAGTATACATCTGTTCTTCCATGGTGGTTGACTATTCTTCCATGGTGGTCGACGTTGAAGGGGCTATCGAGAGGCGGGACGTTCCTTGGGGCCGGATTGGCGCGAGAAGGGCTGGAACAGCCGCTCCATGCCGCGCACAGGAGCTGCACGGGCCGTCTGCTCCCTGCCGCGCGCAGGAGCTGGAGGGGCCGCCCGCTCCCTGCCGCGCGCATAGGAGCAGGAATCTGCGCGCCTCCTGTTGCGCGCAGGGGTTGGATTCGGCACAAGTCCTGCCGCGCACAGGGGCTGGAACACGGCGCGCTAGAGTTCGCAGGGGAGGGGGTGATTGGGAGGGGCAGGGATGGCGCCGCTACAAATCCTAGGTCAGCGCCATGGAGGGCGACGGGGACTCGGGGAGAGGGCAGCGAGTCGGGCCAGGGAGGGTGACGGGGAGGGGGCCGGTGAATGGAGATAAGGTAATGGCATTTCTGTCTTTTGTCTCTATGTATTTTCTCTTTTTTTATCATTTAATCCAAGAAACACTAACGGAGTTGCAAAATAGGGGTAAACGGCAGCTTCGTTTTGAAATCGCAGGGGTAAAATCACAAAGTTTAAAAACAAGGGATAAAATCACAATTACGCTTTGAAATAGATGCAGAAACGCTTTTTTCCCTTGATTATTATATATGTATATATCAAGTATTGCTTCATTGTTAGATAATCTAATACTATTGCAGTTCTACCATGTGCGATGATTCGATGCTACCACTGTATATATGTATACACTCCAAAACTATTGCAGTTCTACTTCTCCCTTCTACACACTTGTGTTTTCCACTACAAGAACACACAATAAGGAAGTAACAGGAAGAATAATAATAGGAATGGAAGATGCTGGGAAATAAGTTACAGCCCAAGGAGATAATGGGGCAACAGGATGATCATCATGTTCGGATGGTGGGAAATAAGTTACTCATATTAAAAGAGATGAAGCCGACGGTGGTGAGAGGAAGACGAGGACGGTGGAAATCAGTGGATGATCGAAACGGGCACCAATAATGGAGCAGGTAAGGTTGGAGACCATTTTTCTAGTTCCCGGGAGAGCTATGTCCGAATCTTGTCAGAGGAACACTGCTACAACCTTCTGCATATAATGGAAGGATCATCACGCATGAGGAACGGCCACGATAACCCGGTGTGGGAAGACATGTTCCTGTGAAGCTGGTAAGTGAGCTTCATCGGTTACCACAGACAATGGTGGTTAAAACGGGAACAAAGATGGTGATGATAAAGCAAAATAAACGACATGTCATCTCAAGTGTCCAAACCTAGTGTCCATACCGCCACATATAAAAAGAACATCCAACAATAAACCCGCTTAGGCCTTTTTTTTATTGTTCCCGCGAATAACTAAGAGGGATTGAGGAGGTTATCAATTCCCGAAACATGTAGGGGAATATCCACTACCGGATTCCCGTGATTTGCGGAGAGCCCTAAATGCACTTGGCAAAATATTTGCTGAGTGCCACCCACGACATACGTCACACGACAACCAAAGACTCGGCAAAGCCGAGTTTGCCGAGTGCTTTTCATCCGAGTGTTTTAATGGCTCTCGGAAAAAAAAGTAAGGGGGATAGCCAGATGACGGAGACGGCAACTTTGCTGAGGTGCCACAGCGGGAAAGCACTCGGCAAAATTTCAAACTTTCCCAAGTGCCTAGGGCAAAGCACTCGACAAAAATTGAACCTTTGCCCAGTGCCTATACCATAGCAATCGGCAAACACCGGGCTCCTGTGCGCTGAAAATATACTTTGCCGAGTGATATGGTAAAAGCACTCAGCAAATAGGCTCTTTGCCTAGTGTGGCACACAGCAAAGTAGCCCTTTTTTCTATTTTTGCTATTCATCCACGTATATGGTACGCCACACATATATATCACAATAACCATAAAAGATATCACAATAACCATCACAAAAATTACATGTCACAATAACCATCAAATGCCACAAGTCCATACTAGTTCATGCAAGTCCATAAAAAGTCCATGCAAGTCCATATAACTCCGTACAAGCAAGTCCACGAGTACTCGCTGATTTAGCCACTGCTGCCACAGCGACAACGACAAATCTGGGTCATGAGGCCCATCATTCGATGCCGTCGACCGTTTCTGCACAAAGCAAAAGATTTGCATGTGTGAGAAAAGATTTAAGCTTGGAAACAAGCTGTTGCCGATTGTATTTTGTTTGACGAGAGGTTTTTGGGATGCACTAAGCATAAACAAGTTGTTTGTCGAGAGCCTGATAGAATGCACTCGGCAACACAGGCAGTTTCTAGTACTGATCCGCTCTAATTCCCTGGGGAGAGGATTAATTGAACAAGGTTTCATATATAGTAGATCCAAGTGTGTGTGGGCGGTTTTCGTGCATATTAAATACGGTGTTAGTGTTATTATTTTAGATGATGTGGCAATGGATTAATAAAGAGATAGATAAAATGTATTGTTACCAATTCTTGATGAGTTTTAGAATTAAATGTGATGAGAGCCCATAAAATAGCAAACGCGAAACAGTGCAGTGTGGAGTGAGTTTCATCGATAGTTTCATTTGTGTTTTTTTATAAAGCAATCTTGGAAACAACATAATCAAACTACCTATTAGGATTGGCCTTACAATGTGTATGCTGGCGAGAGTTATGATTTAGTTAGATAAACAAGCGTGTC
Source organism: Panicum virgatum (assembly GCF_016808335.1). Taxonomy (NCBI): domain Eukaryota; kingdom Viridiplantae; phylum Streptophyta; class Magnoliopsida; order Poales; family Poaceae; genus Panicum; species Panicum virgatum. The sequence continues at coordinate 54,817,043 of NC_053147.1, forward strand.
GTTGTGTTCCGGGCTTCCGGCCAACAGTTGCATGAGAGCGCCCTCCCCTTGTTTTCCCTCCATTCTTCCAAAATTAGAGGCTCTTGAGCTGCCGCCACTCTGTCTGTTTCACCTGTTAAGTTTCTTCCTCCCCTGGGCTCTCCCTTGGCATGCACGCCATTTTTAGCTCCTCATTTCGCTTCTCAATCGTGTCCTATCCCTTCGGACAAACCACGACCACCACCCAATCCCCACCTCCGATCGTCTCCCGGCGGAACGCGCCCCGTTCCGCCGCTGCAGTGCCATGCGCCTGCCGCCGCCGCGGAGGACGAAGCACGGGAGGAGGGGAGGCAGCACCCGCAGTAGGCTCTGATCGCCGTCGCCGCCGCGGCCCGCCCGATGGGCAACGTCTGCGTCGGCAACCGCTTCTCCAAGAACCGCTTCTTCGGCCACTTCTCGCTCTGGCCCGCACGCTCCCGCTCCACCGGCACGCCCTCCAACCCCACCACCACCTCCCGCTCCATCCCCGTCGTCCAGGTCCAGCCCAGCGAGTCCGACGCCAAGCCATCCCCGCCCCCGCCGGCCGCGCCGACCGCCGCTCCGGCCCCCATCGTCATCTCCGAGCCGGCACCGGCGCCGCTTCCCCAGCCGCAGCCGACGCCGCCGCCCAGCGAACCCGACCCGTCACCGCCGCCGCCGCAGGCGTCACAAGCACAACAACCTGCCGCGCAGCCGCAGGGCCGGCAGCAGTCGCGGAAGAAGGCGGCGCACATCAAGCGCATCTCCAGCGCCGGGCTGCAGGTGGAGTCGGTGCTCCGGCGCAAGACCGAGAACCTCAAGGACAAGTACAGCCTGGGGCGGAAGCTCGGGCAGGGCCAGTTCGGCACGACGTACCTGTGCGTGGACAAGGGCACGGGGCGGGAGTACGCGTGCAAGTCCATCGCCAAGCGGAAGCTGATCACCGACGAGGACGTGGAGGACGTGCGGCGGGAGATCCAGATCATGCACCACCTGGCGGGGCACCCCAACATCATTGCCATCCGCGGCGCGTACGAGGACGCCGTCGCGGTGCACGTCGTCATGGAGCTCTGCGCCGGCGGCGAGCTCTTCGACCGCATCGTGCGGCGGGGGCACTACACGGAGCGGCAGGCGGCGGAGCTGGCCAAGGTCATCGTCGCCGTCGTGGAGTCGTGCCACTCGCTCGGGGTCATGCACCGCGACCTCAAGCCCGAGAACTTCCTCTTCGTCGGCAACGACGAGGAGTCGCCGCTCAAGACCATCGACTTCGGCCTCTCCATGTTCTTCCGACCAGGTAGCTACTAGCTAGCTTGGTGGTGTGGTGCATGCATTACATACATATATACTATATATTTATATATATATATATATATGTATATGTATACTATATATGTATATATATTTATATATATGTTGCAGGCGAGGAGTTCATGGACGTGGTCGGGAGCCCGTACTACGTAGCGCCGGAGGTGCTGAAGAAGCACTACGGGCAGGAGGCGGACGTGTGGAGCGCCGGCGTGATCATCTACATCCTGCTCTGCGGCGTGCCGCCCTTCTGGGCGGAGACGGAGCAGGGCATCTTCGAGCAGGTGCTGCACGGCTCGCTGGACTTCGACTCCGACCCGTGGCCCAGCGTCTCGGACAACGCCAAGGACCTGCTGCGGAGGGTGCTCATCAGGGACCCCAAGAAGCGCCTCACCGCGCACCAAGTCCTCTGTGAGTACTACTACTGCCACCAATCTACCATTGTGTTGCTTGCTGCCTGCTGTGCTGGTGCGCGCTCCATGGCTGATCGAGCTCCTCCACCGGCATCCTCCTGCTCGATCGCAGGTCACCCGTGGCTGCAGACCATCGGCTCGGTGCCGGACAAGCCGCTGGACTCGGCGGTGCTCTCACGGCTGAAGCAGTTCTCGGCCATGAACAAGCTCAAGAAGATGGCCCTCAGGGTGACCTTGCTGTTTCTTTATTTCCTGTTGTGTGAATGTCAAAATTGAAGGATGTTTGATGACATGACATTGAATTTGATCTTGAATAATGTTGGTGCAGGTGATCGCCGAGAACCTGTCGGAGGAGGAGATCGCGGGGCTCAAGGAGATGTTCAAGATGATGGACACCGACAACAGCGGGCAGATCAACTTCGAGGAGCTCAAGGCCGGACTTGAGAGGGTTGGTGCCAACATGAAGGAGTCGGAGATATATCAGCTCATGCAGGCTGTAAGTTTGCTCTCCTGCTTTTCTTCTTTCAGTAGGCATGTATATATATGGGAAATAGCCCCTGTTTTTCTGACCGGTATTCTCGCAGGCTGACATCGACAACAGTGGCACCATAGATTACGGAGAGTTCATAGCAGCCACGCTGCACCTCAACAAAGTTGAGAAGGAGGACCATCTTTTTGCCGCCTTCCAGTACTTCGACAAAGATGGCAGTGGATACATCACGGCTGATGAGCTGCAGCAAGCGTGCGACGAGTTCGGCATAGAAGATGTCCGGCTTGAAGACATGATCGGCGAAGTGGATCAAGACAACGTATGATTATTCATAACTGATCCTCAAAAATCTCTATTAAGCGCGCATGATGCGATGATGAATTTGTTTCGATCTTCCTCTGCAGGATGGGCGCATAGATTACAATGAGTTTGTTGCGATGATGCAGAAATCGACTGGCGGCTTTGGCAAGAAAGGCCACCAGTACAACCTTAGCATTGGGTTTAGGGATGCCTTGAAGCAGGCACATAGCTGACAATGTTGTAGTGTTGCGCTTAAGCATACTATCTGTACTATGTCAAGTGGTGCTGTGCATACGTGTTGTAAATGTAAAGGAAACCCGGGTTCTGAATTAATTCATAGGAAATTTGTTAACTGCTGATGTCTTGCTTTTTTGTCTTAGTAGTTTATTTAAGAGAAACAAATTATGCTGATCTGGCACCAGCTTGTGACATGACAACATTGAGTTTCCTCAAACAAAACATTGGCACTGCTAGCGCTCGGACGTCCGGTCAGATTTTTTTCATCGGGCGGTCCATCGCAACATAAATAACAGTTCTAACATCATAAATAATCAACACTTATATATATATATATATATGGACACACACAGTTGGAAATTTTCTACGGCAACATTACATCATATTTCATGCAACATCTAGCTACTACGCAACAAAGTTTATTTATTATTATGGAGGAATTACATTGAGGTGATTGCAGTAGATGCACATCCCCTACTATGTAAGAATGTCTTATAGGAGATGCGGGTTAACTCATATAGGAGACGCGATTTTTTGCGTCTCCAAATTTACGTCTCTGATGTGAAGTCATAGGAGACGCGGTTAACCTGCGTCTCCTATGAGAAGGGTTATTGGAGTTGCGTTTTTACAACCCGCGTCTCCAATGACCCTTGCATAGGAGACGTGGGTTGTTAACTTGCATCTCCTATGACTTCAGATAGAAGATGCGGAATATTAACTAGCGTCTCCTATGATGAATTAAGAAACAAAACAAAAAGAAAAAGAAGGGCGACATATACATTAATATACATCACATATAAACATGTTTTATCCATTCTTTACATCACAAATTCACATGTATCCACTATATTCATTACAAATATAGTCATAATCTATTGAACTCATACAAATCTGCATTTATCTTGTGAAGAAACAAAAATAAGACAACATATCACTTGATGCCCATTTCATCTAAAAGGCAAGTCCAAGAAATCCTATTCCATTTCTTCTCCAACTGCTTTGACCTACAAGAACATGCAAATTCTAAAGTGCTATCATAATTGCAAAGAAATGCATATATCTTGCAGAAGCACTTTGCAATGTCACTAATGCAATTTGTTCAGAATAATAATGTAAGCCTCAGTGTTACCTGCAGAAGCAAAATGGAAATTTTGCTCACCAATTGTACTCGCTCATTGAAGTTGACATCCAATTTCTCTGAGATATTTCCCTTAAAAAGAAAGCACACAACAATGAACAAATTGAGGATAAGCTGTTGGAATACAACATTAGTTTTCAATGGCAATCACACATGACCACTTAGAACAAAATGGATAAAGCACACCATCCTTTTATCATCAGTTCAGCTTCATAGAGGGCTAAACAGAGAAAGAAGTAGGGGGGTATGTCATATTACCATGTTCCAAAAAAATGCTTCATCTGTAGTGAAGTGCATCTAGGCCGATAGATGTAAATGGTAAGTTTCGGTGATTAATGACAACCATATGCGACTAACGTGTGTTTTGAAGGAAAAATTATTGTCTAATTTCGTCTCATATGAAATGTGAAAAGAGACCCCTCAATTCGGAACAATCATGCGTGCCAAGAACTCAATTTCAAAGATTAAGGACCTTTATAGTCTCAAGTGTCACAAGGAGATGAAGGACACTTGATTTAGATAGGGTTTATAGTTTTAGTTCTTGACCGTACTATTAAGAGGGGTTCATGAGTTAGTAGCTTGATCAAAATTGAGTTGGCCTTAGAAATCTTGCACACTCGCTCAAAAACAGCTCAAGATGGTCAGTAGAAGTTAACACAACACTTGGAAGAAGAAACAATCGAAGTTAGTTTGAAATCCAAGTCAATTCAGCTGAAAACAATGAAAAACAGCAGCACCGGTTGAACCGGTGCCCCTAGCATCGGAGCATCCGATGCTTGGCGGAAGGACCGATGCCCTGTCGGTCTATCTTCTCTGGATGAAGACAGAAATCAAGTCTAGCACCGGTTGAACCGATGGTCAAAAAATAAGCACCGGTGCAATGGAAGTTCTTTGTTCCAGAGAGCATGTTTTGGTGGACTTCAACTTCTCTTCAGCACCGGTTGAACCGACGCTTCGGAATCAAAGCACCGGTGCATTAGAAGTCCTATGTTCCAGAGAGCTTGTTTGAATTGATCAGTAAACCTCTTCAGCACCGGTTGAACCGATGCCCTACGGAGCATGCACCGGTGCATTGACGCAAGCCTAGATACTGTGTCAGAACCCCAACGGCTACAATTTGGACACAGAGAGAACGGTTGAACCGACGCTTCAAATCTGACACCCATCGGTTCTTCCGGTGCTCATGGTTTTTCTGCAGTGGACTTCCAACGGCTATGTAACTCCTTCCACTCTATATAAGAGCACCCCATGGCTCATTTCAGTTGCCTTTGACACCCTGAATACTTGAGGCCACCTTTGAGAAGAAGAGAAAGTGCTTTGAGCAAACAAGAAAAGATCTAGCAATTCATTTGTGCTTCAACCTTGAAGAATCCATCCTTTGCAAGTGTAGCAAGTGTGCTTGAGCTAGGGCCAACTGAGTGTAGGTCAAGTGAAGGCTTAGGAGCTTATTACTCTTGGTGTTTGACGGCACCTAGCCGGTCTTGGTGATCGGGAGGTTCTTGGTGAGCTCTTGGTGTTTGTGGGAGCCCCAAGAGTAGAAGATTGTATACGGTGTGAAGCTCGCCGTTCCGGAGATGGAGAAAGAGCATTCTTAGTGATCACTTGCTCCTTGGTCAAGCAAGGGAGCTATACCCTTGTGTGGGTGCTCCAACGTGGATTAGGGGGGAGCGTCAACTCCTCGATACCACGGGAAAAAATCCGGTTGTCTCGTGTCTCTCACTTTTATTTCAAGCAATTAAATCCTTTTGTTGTTACTCTTGTCTTTGATTGCTTATAGTTTGACTAGGACAACTTGCATGGTAGTGTGATCTTTTGCTTAGGTTGTGATCTTGCTAGTGTGATATCTTTTAAGCAACATGATCATGATAGTGTGTTTACCTACTTAAGGACCTTGTGCTAGCATGCTCTAGTGACTAGGTTTCAAATTTATAGATTGGGCAATACTAGTCTAGGTTAAGGACTAGATAGAAATTTGAAAAAGTCCCAATTCAACCCCCCCCCCTTCTTGGGCCACAATCCTTACAATTGGTATCAGAGCAAGGGCTCTCTTTTTAGGCTTAAAATCCTAGAGTATGGCCGGGGGAAGTGGTGGTCCACCCAAGCTCGATAGGAGACACTATGCTTATTGGAAAGCTCGCATGGCGGGTTACCTTGAGGCTATTAATCCCATGGCTTGGGCGGTCACGGAAAAACCTATTGTTGGTCCGTGGAATGAAGATCAAGTCAAATATGGTGCTAGAGCAAAGAATGCTTTGTTTGATGCTCTTAGTGAGGAGATCTTTGCTCGTGTTCACAGCAAAAAGACCGCTCATGAAATTTGGGAAGCACTTGAAGCCATTTATGTAGGTTCTAAAAAGCTTCGTGAAGAAAAATATCAAGTGCTTAAGGAAAAACTAAATGAATTCAAAATGCTTCCAAATGAATTGGTTGAACAAATGTATGCTCGATTGAATGTGCTTATTGAGGACATTAACGCTCTTGATATTTCTCCTTTGTCTACTAGTGATATCATCCAGAAGATTCTACATTGTCTACACAAGCCCAAGTACAACATCGTCATATCATTGCTCTATGAGAAGGATCTTGAAACACTTGATGTGAGTGATGTTATTGGGAAGATTCGGTCTCATGAGATGTTCCTCTTGGGAGAAGTTGATCCACCACAAGACAAGAGAGATCTTGCACTCAAAGCTAAAAGTGATCATAAGTCCAAGAAAAAGAACAAGTGCAAAGCTCTATCACCAAGCTCAAGCGAAGATGAAGCTAATGAAGATTCAAGTGATGAAGATGGTGATGTTGAGCTAGCACTCCTCATGAGGAAGACCTCCAAAATGATGTCAAGGTTAAACAAGAAAGGGTACAACTATGACCCCAAGAAAAACAAGTTTCGTACCCGGAAGGGCAAGGACAATGTCAAAAAAGTTTGTTACAATTGTGGCAAATATGGTCACCTCTCATATGATTGTCATGAGCCTTCAAAACTCAACAAGAAACAAGAAGATGGTGACAATCAATACAAGACTTCAAAGAAAAGTTATGAGAAGAAGGACCACAAGAAGAAAGGGTCTTTCACAAGAAAAGAGAAGGTCAAGGCTTTCCTTGGAGAATGGATCACGGATGGTGAATCCTCAAATGATGACTCAAGTGATGAAGAATCCAAGAAAAAGATTGTGGGGATTGCCATGCATGATGATGAAGATGTTGGTGATGAGGCACCTCTACCTCCACCACCCATGTGCTTCATGGCAAGAGGTAACTCCAAGGTGAGTGATGATGAAGACTCATCTAGTGATGAAAGTGAACATTGCTTATCTCCTAATGAAGTGCAAAACATCCTAGAAGAGTACCAACAAGTGATCAAGAAGTACAAATCAAAATTTAAAGTTCTTGAAATTAAATATGCCAAGCTTAAGGCCTCAAATAATGAGTTGATTGTTAGGCATAATGAGGTAGTAGAAACTCATGATACAAGTATTGTTCCTAGCAAGCAACTTAAAGAGGAGCATGACAAGCTACTTGTTAAGCATGATGAATTAAAAGTTAAATATGAGGAAGTAGTTGTGCTTAACAAGTCACTTACTTCATGCAACAAGAAGCTTAAGCTTGATTATGCTAACCTAAATATGAAATATCAAGAACTTGACCTTGCCTTTGATGCTTTGGATGAAGAACTTAAAGAATCTCAAAAGAAAGTCATCAAAGTCAATATAGCTACTTCTTATGATGATCTTGTGGAGTTGCCTCACCCTACTACTTGTCATCATGCTTCTCCTTCTTGTTCAAAGACTAACCATGATAGGGAGAAACAATTTGAGGAGGAGCTTGAAAGCATGACCAAATGCGTGTTCAATGTGACAAGAGGAGAATACTTGCACAAGGAGATTCTCTTCCACAATGCAAGGCACTTTGGGACAAATGGACTTGGATCATTTCCCAACCCTCCGGAAAATTGTCCCAAGTCGCCGGAGCTAATGGCATGCTTCAACAAGGAAGTTGGCTCATATTGTCAATATTGTCAAGTCACCGGGCATCACACAAGGGAGTGTCCAATTCCTACTCGTCCACCTCCTACCTTGCCTCCTAATTACAAGTCTCAATTCAATGAAAATCATTTCTTGTTAAGCAAGCTTAAAAGTGGCAAGGTTAAGGCAAAATTTATTGGCACTCAAATTAAGGGAAAGCTACCACGCCAACTATGGGTTCCTAAAGCTTTAGTAACACATGTCAAAGGACCCAAACTTGCATGGGTTCCCAAACTTCAAAAGTGATTCATTTGTGTGTAGGTGAACTACAAAGCCGGTGACAAGCATTGGGTGCTTGATAGCGGATGTACACAACATATGACTGGCTATGTAAAGATGTTCACCTCACTAGATGAAGATGTGGGCGATTATGAATATGTCACCTTTGGTGACAACTCAAAAGGAAAAGTGGTAGGTTTGGGTAAGGTAGCCATAACCAAGGATCTCGCTATCTCTAATGTGTTGCTTGTTGAGTCGGTTAGTTTCAATTTGTTATCTATTGCTCAACTTTGTGATTTAGGACTAATATGCACCTTTAGTGATAGTGAGGTTGTAGTGACAAGCAAGGAGGACAAGAGCTTAATATTCAAAGAATTTCGACATGGTAACATCTACCTTGTTGACTTCTCATCTAATGATGCAAGCTTGGCGACATGTCTCTTCTCCAAGAACTCCATGGGTTGGCTTTGGCATCGCCGCATTGCTCATATTGGCATGAGTCAACTCAAGAAGGCCTTCAAACGAGGTATGGTGGTTGGTGTTAAAGATGTTACATTTGACAAAAACAAATTGTGTAGTGCTTGTCAAGCCGGGAAGCAATTTGCATCATCACATCCCATGAAAGCTTATTTGTCAACATGAAGAAGCTTGGAGCTACTACACATGGATCTCTTTGGGCCAACCACCTACAAAAGTCTTGACGGTAATCTCTATTGTCTTGTAATTGTTGATGATTATTCTAGATATACTTGGACTTTCTTTTTAGAGGACAAGAGCAAGACTATGGGGATCTTCAAGATTTTTGTCAAGCAAGCTCAAAATGAATTTGAGTCTAGTGTTGTGAAGGTCCGGAGTGACAATGGCACGGAGTTTCGGAATACTCAAGTAGAAGAGCTTTGCAACGACTTGGGGATCAAGCATGAGTTTTCATCAACATATACACCCCAACAAAATGGAGTGGTGGAGAGAAAGAACAAGACATTGATCACTCTTGCAAGAGCAATGTTGGATGACTATGGTATCTCACAAAGATTTTGGGCGGAAGCCATCAACACCGCATGCCATGCATCCAACAGAGTTTATCTTCACCGCTTCTTGGGAAAGACACCCTATGAGCTTCTCATTGGGAGGAAGCCCAACATCTCCTACTTCCGGGTGTTTGGTTGCAAATGCTACATCTTCAAGAAAAGGAAGCACCTAGGCAAGTTTGAAAGTAGATGTGATGTTGGTTTTCTAATTGGTTATTCATCAAACTCCAAAGCATATCGAGTATTCAATAGTGCTACAAGCAAAATTGAAGAAACTTGTGATGTGGAGTTTGATGAGACTAATGGCTCCCAAGGGGAAGTTTTCTCTTGTGATGATGTAGGTGATGAACCACTTCGAGAAGTCATGAAGAACATCACCATTGGGCAAGTCAAGCCAAAGAAGGAGGTAGAAGAGCTACAAGCCTCATCCACTCAAGTTGAAGTCACTTCCAAGGATGACTCAAAGGATGAAGACAAGTCTACATCATCCCATCACCATGATGAGTCATCCGATGAAGAAGATGATGCCTCACCTCCTTTCCATGATGCCCAAGATGAACAAGTGGTTGAAGAACAACTTCCATTTGATGACACGCACATCACAAGTGAACAAGCCCAAGCTCAAGTTCAAGATGACGAATCACTAGAAGAATCAACGTCTCAAGCACAAGAGAGACTTACAAGAACCTCAAGAAATCATCCCATTGACTTGGTCATGGGTAATCCCTCTAGTGGAGTAAGAACTCGAAGACGTCAATATGCCTCTTTTTGTGAACATTACTCGTTTGTTTCTTGCTTGGAACCCACAAATATAGATGAAGCTCTTGAGGACCCGGATTGGGTGATAGCCATGCAATAAGAGCTCAACAACTTCACCCGCAATGAAGTTTGGGTTCTTGAAGAACGTCCTCAAGATAAGAATATCATTGGTACCAAATGGGTCTTCCGCAACAAACAAGATGAGCATGGTGTAGTGATTCGCAACAAGGCAAGACTTGTGGCAAATGGCTTCGCACAAGTTGAAGGGTAGGATTTTGGTGAAACATTTGCCCCTGTTGCAAGACTTGAAGCCATTCGTATCCTTTTAGCGTACGCTTCACATCATAACATGAAACTCTTTCAAATGGATGTGAAAAGTGCGTTCTTAAATGGCTTGATTAATGAGTTGGTGTTTGTTGAACAACCTCCCGGGTTTGAGGACCCTAGATATCCTAATCATGTTTATAGGTTGCACAAGGTGCTCTACGGGCTCAAGCAAGCGCCAAGGGCTTGGTATGAACGCCTTCGTGACTTCCTTATCAAGAAAGGCTTCAAGATCGGGAGGGTGGATACAACTCTATTCACAAAAATCATCAATGAAGAGCTATTTGTATGTCAAATTTATGTTGATGATATCATTTTTGGTTCAACTAACCCCACTCTTTGCAAAGAATTTGGAGAAATAATGGCTAGGGAATTTGAGATGTCCATGATCGGTGAGCTCAATTTCTTCCTTGGGTTTCAAATCAAGCAATTGAAGGAAGGGACTTTCATCCATCAAGAAAAGTATACAAAGGATATTCTCAAGAAATTCAAGATGGATGATTGCAAGCCGATCAAGACTCCAATGCCAACTAATGGACATCTTGACTTGGATGAGGGAGGTAAATCGGTTGACCAAACTCTCTACCGTTCTATGATTGGGTCACTTCTTTACCTAACCGCATCTAGGCCCGATATCATGTTTAGCGTATGCATGTATGCCCGCTTTCAAGCTAATCCTAAGGAATCACACATTAGTGCCGTTAAGAGGATCCTTAGATATCTCAAGCATACGCCTAGCATAGGCTTGTGGTACCCCAAAGGCGCTAGGTTTACACTCTTGGGATACTCGGATTCGGACTTTGCCGGATGTCGTGTGGATCGCAAGAGTACATTGGGTGGGTGCCACTTGCTAGGGCGTTCCTTAGTCTCTTGGTCGTCAAAGAAACAAAATTCCGTGGCCTTGTCAACCGCGGAGGCGGAATATATTGCCGCCGGGGCTTGTTGTGCTCAAATCCTCTACATGAAGCAAAGCCTCTTGGACTATGGTGTAGTATTAGATAGGATCCCGCTCCTTTGTGATAACAAGAGTGCCGTTAAAATTGCTAATAACCCGGTTCAACACTCTCGCACCAAGCACATAGATATTCGCCATCACTTTCTAAGAGATCATGTGGCAAGGAATGATATACTACTTTGTGGTGTTCGTTCCGAAGATCAATTGGCGGATATCTTCACTAAACCTCTAGATGAAAGCACCTTTTGTAGGTTGCGAAGTGAGCTTAACGTTTTAGATGCTTCTAACGTCATATAATTACCTTGTCATATAGATGCATTTCATATGTACATGTGCTAGGGGCTTGTCTAACCTTGTCAAGATAGTGATGAACTTGGGTCTTGCATGAGCCGGTGGTCTTGGTTTCGCTCATGGCATGAAGAATGGTTCATCATGAAGAAGCTTGCCGAGGGTTCAAACTTGACAAGATAGATTTAAATTTTTGCAATGCATGTGCTTGCCATATAGAATGCATCCATATTTAATCTCTCGCTTTGCATTGGCATTGCATCACGTTAGTAGCATCACAAGGGAGCAAATCACACTTCGAGAAAGATATTCATGCTAAATATGATATATCATCTCCACAAGAGTGATAAGATTAATGTTGCGCTTTCATGCCTATTGAGCCACGTCCTATCGAACTTAAAGTTTCAATCTCTAAGTTCGTAGGCAAAGTGGCTCATACATTTGGTTTTTGTGTTTAAACCTCACTTGGATCTTATTTTGCCTATGTTAATATAAAAGCTTGTGAGCACTTAGAATGAGTGTTTGAAGGGTGAGGTTGTTTCTCGAAAATGATCCAAATTGAGTGTTTATGGCATTGGTTTTGCAAATTTGGATCAGAAGTAGAGTTTGTAGTTCAGCAGAAAATTTCCTTAACCACCGGTTAAACCGACGCCTGGTTTTTCTCTGCATCGGTTCAACCGGTGCTTAAAGTCTTCGTGGCTCGGTTTCTGCATCGCCTCTGGAACAACCTCCGACCGTTACACCGATGACCACCGATGCTTCCGATGGTTGGCGGATGAACCGACGCCTCAGCATCGGTTCAACCGGTGCTACTGCGTGGAGTAAATGGCCCTTGCATAGCCTCTGGACCTTACTCCTGCCAACGCACCGACGCCCGTCGGATGTTCCGGTGCCTCATTAGCGGATCTTCCGGTGCCCCTGTTGACCACGCTTTCAAATTCATTCAGATCCGGTCAACGTTGCTCCGATGGATACACCGATGCTATTTCTTTGCACCATCGGACCTCCCGGTGCTTAGGGTTTGCGGGCCCGCTCGTTCTGTTTTCGCTTAACTCTTCCGCAGGCCCCACGCGTCAGTTTCACACTGTCTTTCTTCCTCCTCGCGAAACCGCCGCCCCTGCACCCGTGCCCGTACGCCGCTCCGCCGCCGCCACTCCAGCGCCGCCCCTCCGCTGCCGCACGCGCACCGCTCCTGCTCCACCACGCCGCAGCGCCACGCAAGCGCCGCGCACGCACCGCGACTGCGCCCGCGCCACTACTGCGCCGCCCTGCGTCGCCGCCTACCACGACCAGCGCCGCCGCTTCGCAGTATCTTCCCCACCTTCAAACGCGCGATCCTCTGCTCTTTTGCCCTACCCGCGCCGCCGCAAGGGCTCTGATTCATTCCCTTCACCCCTTGATCAGGCGCCCTCAAGGTGTTCGACGAATTGTCCCAAGGACAAATTTCGTCATTGTGTGACTCAGCTTCATCTCTGATCTACAAGGGTACTTTCCTGACCATTCTATGCATATGATGCACCCTCAATCTCACATCCTTTATACATATGCACTTATGCCCTTTTGCACCTCACATAACACTTTTCTCTCACACACTTACACTTTTCTAGATAAGATCTCTATTAGTGTGTTCCTTCAGAGGTTATCCACTAGAATTCTTGTCATAGGCTCAAATCGAATCCTTGTTTTGCCTCTCTATGTCAGATGGCTGGTGACAAGAAGGGAAAGGGTAAGGTGGTTGTGCAGAAGAAGAAGAAGCGCACCCGTGAGGACCACGAGCGAGAGCAAGCTGAGGCAGTTGCTGATGCAGTCGATAGGCAGGGATTGCTCAGGATCAGGAATCCTCAGGTTCAGGGGGAGCCACAGCAGTAGTTACGTCGCTCAGGACGTACTCAGATAGCTCAGGCCACACCTGAGTCCCGCTCACATCCACGGACTCGAGGTGGTGGCACTCAGAGGGGAGCAGGTCATGCACAGCAGCAGCACACCGACAGTCAGACTCAGACAGGAGGTCAGGACAGTGGTGAGGAGCTGCCCGAGGTTGAGCTTTTCGATCTCAGGGGTATTCCAGGACCTAGGGTCAAGAGACTGCGTTATGTGACCCCGGAGCAGTGGTTTCCCGAGCAGAGGGATGTTGGAGTTGATCGTCGCTTTTACACTCTGCTTCAGGAGTCCTTTTACCATACCTACTGCCAGTTGGACATCAAGATCAGTGAGCACAAGATGCTCCACTGGGTAGCTATGCGTGTAGCAGCAGGTGGGACTCCAGTGCTTCCTCTCTTCGAGAGATATGTTGGATTGCCTGCTCTACTCAGTGAGAGGTCCAGATACATTCGAGAGTGGGTTCGAGTTTTCTACGCCACTCTGTTTATTGAGGAGGACCGGCAGTTTATAGACTTCATGTTCTAGGAGAGGCACTATCGTTTGACCTGAGCACGACTGGCTACCTTTCTTGGAGTTCAGATTGCCGATTAGCCACACTTCATACACTATCAGGCTTATGGAAGCACGATACCTCCTCGACGTCCTCATGAGTCTCACGTTCCATCTGACGAGGAGATCAGTGTTCTCTTTCAGCAGCCCTTCCTGCCTGGCACACCGAGGACTCTGGACAGGCTGATTCCCATGGCGCACTCTATCCACCTAGCTCTTAGGAAGAGTCTGTTGTTCCGAATTGGATACAACGAGGGGATTACAACTCTGCAGCAGTGGCTCTTACTATATATCATGACAGGTCGTGACTTTGATCTTGTCGACTTCTTTATCTGCGAGCTAGAGGATGTGATTTTGGATGGGATGACAGTTCACCGTCGCCATCCGTTTGCTCATTGGATCTGCTGGATTCTTGCTCAGCTCAGTCAGAATGAGCATATGGATGAGCTGGAGCACTCGAGGACACACTTCAGTTTTTACTCACCTGCTACTCCTCAAGACGGTCATCGTGGCTCGAGAGGCCAGCGCCGAGCACAGCGGGTTCTGGATGAGCGGTTCTTTGCTGAGGGCAGAGTTGCAGACGATCCGATAGCAGCCGAGGACGCTTCACTAGCAGCAGCAGAGGCCCAGCTCCCACACTACCTGATCACAGACTCGGAGGATGACGAGGATTTTATTCCCACAGTTACTGTTCCTCGAGGTGCTAATGACGATGAGGCAGGATCCTCCGGTGCAGCACGAGCCCCTGCTCCTCCAGTCTCCACTGCTCAGGTCACTCAGCCTGATGCACTTGCTGCCATTCTTACTCGGCTATCAGATCAGCAGGACAGATTTGCTGCAGCTCAGCTGAGCATGCAGGCCGAGCAGGCTCGTCAGCAGGAGGCCCAGACACTTGTTCTTGAGGGCATTCGGCAGCAGCAGGAGGCCATGAGGCTACAGCTACAGCAGCAGTCCCAGATACAGCAGCAGATGTTCTTCACGGGATGCTTCGGTCAGCTGTATCGTCACACTGGACTGACTGAGCCTCAGCTCCCTACACCCCAGCAGCTCCAGTTCGACCCTACTGCTCCCGCTCCTCCTGTTGGCGGATTTGTGCAGACACCCTTGTCATCTTTCCCGATGTCACCACTTCTTCAGACCGGGTTGTTTGCCAGTCCTGTTCCTACTGCTGCTCCGGCTCCTGCTCCTCAGCCTAGTGTTTGGACTGCCGAGCAGCGTGCAGAGTTTCATAGACAGCAGCAGATCCTACACCAGCTCTAGCACCCCTCGGCTCAGTCTCTCACGTTCGACTCTCCTTCTCAGCCTGAGGTGCTCCGTCCGTCCGTCGTGCGCTCCACTCAGCCAGACCTGACTCCCGTCACGTCTGCTCCTCCGACGGACTCCACGGTCGTCGCCGCGCCAGCTTCTAACGCTACCCCAGCTACTTCTGCTGCTCCGACGACTCCGGTCGAGCAGAAGTCTTCTTCGGTCGACGACGACTGGACGGACGACGACGCCGACGACTCCGCCGCTCAGTTTTCCACCGAACCCAGCAGGAAGACCCCGCCTTCTCCAGCTCAGGATTAGATCGCCTTTCTTTTTGGTGCTTTGTTGCCAAAGGGGTAGATAGGGGGAGTAGAGATAGGGGGAGCTTGGTGGTTTGTGGCGTGATTGGATCTTCATGGACTTTGTGTATGGACATGTTATTTGGATATTGTGTATGCTCTGTGTTGACATGTCCCTACATGTGCTTTATTTCAAGTAATGCATGCTTGTTTATCGCTTTCAATTTCATATCTTGTGTATCTCTACTTTGTGTTGTCATCAATCACCAAAAAGGGGGAGATTGAAGTGCATCTAGGCCGATAGATGTAAATGGTAAGTTTCGGTGATTAATGACAACCATATGCGACTAACGTGTGTTTTGAAGGAAAAATTATTGTCTAATTTCGTCTCATATGAAATGTGAAAAGTGACCCCTCAATTCGGAACAATCATGTGTGCCAAGAACTCAATTTCAAAGATTAAGGACCTTTCTAGTCTCAAGTGTCACAAGGAGATGAAGGACACTTGATTTAGATAGGGTTTATAGTTTTAGTTCTTGACCGTACTATTAAGAGGGGTTCATGAGTTAGTAGCTTGGTCAAAATTGAGTTGGCCTTAGAAATCTTGCACACTCGCTTAAAAACAGCTCAAGATGGTCAGTAGAAGTTAACACAACACTTGGAAGAAGAAACAATCGAAGTTACTTTGAAATCCAAGTCAATTCAGCTGAAAACAATGAAAAACAGCAGCACCGGTTGAACCGGTGCCCCTAGCATCGGAGCATCCGATGCTTGGCGGAAGGACCGATGCCCTGTCGGTCTATCTTCTCTGGATGAAGACAGAAATCAAGTCTAGCACCGGTTGAACCGATGGTCAAAAAATAAGCACCGGTGCAATGGAAGTTCTTTGTTCCAGAGAGCATGTTTTGGTGGACTTCAACTTCTCTTCAGCACCGGTTGAACCGACGCTTCGGAATCAAAGCACCGGTGCATTAGAAGTCCTATGTTCCAGAGAGCTTGTTTGAATTGATCAGTAAACTTCTTCAGCACCGGTTGAACCGATGCCCTACGGAGCATGCACCGATGCATTGACGCAAGCCTGGATACTGTGTCAGAACCCCAACGGCTACAATTTGGACATAGAGAGACCGGTTGAACCGACGCTTCAAATCTGACACCCATCGGTTCTTCCGGTGCTCATGGTTTTTCTGCAGTGGACTTCCAACGGCTATGTAACTCCTTCCACTCTATATAAGGGCACCCCATGGCTCATTTCAGTTGCCTTTGACACCCTGAATACTTGAGGCCACCTTTGAGAAGAAGAGAAAGCGCTTTAAGCAAACAAGAAAAGATCTAGCAATTCATTTGTGCTTCAACCTTGAAGAATCCATCCTTTGCAAGTGTAGCAAGTGTGCTTGAGCTAGGGCCAACTGAGTGTAGGTCAAGTGAAGGCTTAGGAGCTTGTTACTCTTGGTGTTTGACGGCACCTAGCCGGTCTTGGTGATCGGGAGGTTCTTGGTGAGCTCTTGGTGTTTGTGGGAGCCCCAAGACTAGAAGATTGTATACGGTGTGAAGCTCGCCGTTCCGGAGATGGAGAAAGAGCATTCTTAGTGATCACTTGCTTCTTGGTGAAGCAAGGGAGCTATACCCTTGTGTGGGCGCTCCAACGTGGATTAGGGGGGAGCGTCAACTCCTCGATACCACGGGAAAAAATCCGGTTGTCTCGTGTCTCTCACTTTTATTTCAAGCAATTAAATCCTTTTGTTGTTACTCTTGTCTTTGATTGCTTATAGTTTGACTAGGACAACTTGCATGGTAGTGTGATCTTTTGCTTAGGTTGTGATCTTGCTAGTGTGATATCTTTTAAGCAACATGATCATGATAGTGTGTTTACCTACCTAAGGACCTTGTGCTAGCATGCTCTAGTGACTAGGTTTCAAATTTATAGATTGAGCAATACTAGTCTAGGTTAAGGACTAGATAGAAATTTGAAAAAGTCCCAATTCAACCCCCCTTCTTGGGCCACGATCCTTACATGTAGTCCAACTCCAAGCTAGCCACAAGAGACTGACCTACTCACCTAGCCTTTACTGCACTATAGAAAAAAAATTCAAGGCTTAGTTCTTTGTAGAATGCCATTAGGAAATCTGTAGAAGCACTACATAGCTCTTTAGAAACTTACTTTTCCTGTTGAAGCAACCTAAATAATTATAGCTGAAAAGAAGATAGAGGAACTTTTCCTATAGAAGCACCCTAGCCTGAAAAATTATAGCTGATAAGAAAATAGAGGAACATAGCATCAGATAGATTTTTGAAGAATAGAATCATTTTCACATGTGAAGGTTTGCAATTCATCACTCTTTTGATTTCAGTTAATATACCTCTGAATGCTAAATTCAGTTCAGATAGTAAAGGAGCATATATTGTTCAAAACAAGAGTCAGTTACTAGACTACAGGTACACAAGAATATGAGCAAAAGTCTTTCTACCATTGTCATTCAAGCTATCATACTAGAAAGTACTACTACAAACAGACATCATGCAACACCTTTCCACTGAATAACACCAAATTCAATGATTCTCATCTGTCATTACATATGTTCACCTGAGGCTGAACTACTTAAATCACATACAAACTAGCATGCCCAAGGACAAGTATCTATTAAGAAGAGAAGCTTCTGAGTATATAGTCCACCAGTCCAGTTCATTTGCTGAGTTCACCTAAGCAGGGCCACACAAAACAGAAACAAATAGACATCAATTATACCAAACATAAACATAAAAAAACTACAGCCATCGCACACTAGCAGTAGCAGCCATGAACATTATATCTAACCACATTACATTAGTGGTTCCAGCAAAGTGCTTGTACTAACTCTATTTCTAAAGCAAGGAGCGGCACCAGGCAGGTAGTACTAGAGATGATTTCATTACAATCCCAAACGAGTCCAACCGATCTAAACGCAGCAAGTTGAAGCATCACAAAAGATCAACCAAATTAGGCTACGACTTAACCCACGCATGCTGCTGATGCCGCCGTTCAAGCACGACCTGCAGGGGCCTTCTTGTTGCCAGGAAGACATTAGTGAGGACGGTCTTGGACTGCAGCGATGCCTTCAGGATCGCCAAAGCCCGGCAGCCAAGTGTGCGAATCAGATGAAATTGAGCGGGTGAGCGGTGGTGACGTACCAGGAGGCTATCCTTGGGGGCGCTCATGAGCTCTCGCAGCTTCTCCCACAGGCGCCCCCAGAGCAGCTCCTCGCCGGCGGCGGTGAAGACGGGCTTGATGCAATGGGTGTCATTGTCCACCACATCCATTGTGGCGGGGGCTTCTAGAACTCCTCCCCACGCAACCCTAGATCTAGCCAGAGGTCCCGGGGCCGATTGGAGTGGCGAAGAGAACAGGGCCAGTGGCGGCGACCGCATTATCGAAACTGCTGCGGGGTCGGGAACCTTCGGCGGCGTGATCGGGGCTGGATCTGGAGTCATAGATGTCGCCGGATTGGGTCTGGAGAGGAAAGGCAGGAGAAGCCCGAGGGACTCGGGAGGAGACGAGGAAAGAGCTGAGAGCCCGAGATGTCATGAGGAGGGGGTATCTAAAACTGTATTGAAGGAAAAATCGGGTCAAACGCATCTCCTTTTAAGAGGTGTTATAGGAGATGCGTTTTAGGTAATCCACGTCTCCTTTTATATGCTACATAGGAGACGCAAGATATTAATCCGCGTATGCTATAACACATATATTATGGGAGACGTGGTTTAAACGTATATAGGATATGCGGATCGTCGTCAGGTGCTGGGAATGAACTATAGGAAACGCGGATCATTAACCTGTGTCTCCTATATGTTATTGGAGACGCAATTTAATTCCGCGCGTCTCCTATAAGAGTGTCTCCTTTGGCAGTTTCTCACATAGTGTAAATCTCAGCCCTCCGTTGTCAATCTGACTAAACGATGAGGCATAGCATCCGCCCGGATCTATGCTCACAGAATATTTTTCTTTTTTTTATTCCGGCTGGGAGAGGGTAATGAAAATATGAACAGGCACAGTTTAAGTTGGCTAGCGCATGCATATGACGCAGCTACTCTTTCAAACACCCGTTGTGCTTTAACTGCAGTAGTATAGGCAATGCAAACAGCAGTAGTAAACTGGGTTGTACCATGTAGGCTTCATCGTAAGCTATGTATAAACTAGATGAAATAACAAAAACAAGAACAAGCTTCACACTGCAAATTTATAACCTTCACTTCCCAAGGGAAGGTATTTGGCATCACCACCCACAAGAATAACCATATGAAACTGAGTCCCAAATTTGATCTTATAAGTATTAGCAGTGCTCCAAACTTGGTTAGATTTTATTAGAGCTCGATCTTCTTAGGAAGTAGTCATGGTGGATTGGTGGCTGGGGATATGGTTCTCGGCAGTGGCAGGGCTTGGATGCCATCCTGACGGCTGGCGTCGAGCTGACAGCAGACGTGTGAGCGGGACATGAAGGAGACGCTAGAACATCTAATTGATCTCCTGCATAACTTATAGTATTAATAAGATCTAGGCTTAATTTCCATGTCCATGCAACCAACGCTTACACAAATACAAAAGGAAAGTAGAACCGCCTGATGTCGTGGGCGCATCGACGTTGTGGGCGCGTCGCACCATTGCCAGGTTCAATGTCTCGTGTAGATCAGCCACAGCGCCTTCTCTCGTATGCAATGCTGGTCATAACAGATATCTAGTCATAAGATGATGTCCATATACATTGGCTGAGCAAGAGAATGTAAAGGCTACATATGAAGGGACAACGATAGTCGGACCGATCATACATGTCCCTGGTGCTTATCTTGCTGATGATGAGATTCAACGTTCCCAGGTTTGTGTTGAATCAAAATTGGCAATAGTGCCAGTCGATTGTGCCCCAAAAATATATTTTCCTCTGCCTCAAATATGCGAGAATCAGCTTCCTGTGAATGTTCTAGACTCTTGTGGTAAGAGCGTATCACATCATATCTTCCTGATACCTCTCAAGCTTATACTGCCATCATGTGTCGCCGAGGAGAATTCTCAGGGACAATCCCTATGGACTCAAGGGACTCTGCATATGTCTTTGGTGTGGTGGTGTATATAAGACTAAATGGGGACATGTGCTTTATAAGGGGTACTGAGCATAGAAATAATGGGATGCAAAAATTATACACAACAATGTACCTTGATACGAATTTATGATGGTTCTATCCATGTTGGTTGAGCCCTCATGTGGCTCTCTATTAAAAAGAGTTATTAGAGTACATCTAGTATATTACTCATTCCTCTCCCTAATACCAAAAGGCTACTATTTTGATAATTGGAGATGCTCTAACAGATTACAATACAATCCCCAATACCATACCAAAAGGCTACTATTTCGATAATTGGAGATGCTCCAACAGATTACAATCCAATCCCTAATACCAAATTTTTTTAGATGATAACCAAAACACCTCACTCTCACTTACATGAAGGGGATTCATCCCTCTATCCACTATTACAATAAAGGTTTGTAGGGACGGGTAAAATATTATTTTTAAGAGCGGACGATGCATCTGCCCTTGCTTTTCGCTGCTAAAAATAGCAGTTTGCAGAAACATGTAATGTACCTGACCCTAAAAATGTATTTTTAGGGCGGGTGACCCCCTCACCCGCCCCTGAAAATCGATTTGTAGGGGCTGGTTGCGGCGTGACCCGCCCCTACAAATCCATTTTCAGGGCTGGGTCATGCCACCGCCCGCCCCTACAGATTAAATAAAAAAAATAAAAAAAACACTGGCAGCACGCCGCCTGTCTCTGCGCCGGCGCACGTTGTTGCGCCACTCCCCGTGCGCCACCGCTGCTGCTGGGCGCCGCGCTCGCACGGCCACTGCTCCGTGCCGTGCTCGCACAGCCGCTGCTCGCGCTGCGCCACCTTGTTTCTGCCTGCGCCCGCCTGCCTGTGCGTGCCGGACGCCACTGCGCTGCCGCTAGCGCTAGGAGCGACGTCGTGCTGCTTGCTGCGCCGACACGCCACGCACGCGTGCCGCTAAGCGAGCTCACCCGCTGCTACCTGCAGTGCACAACGGGATACAGAGAAAAGGGGCAAAAACAAGAACACTTGGAATTTCAAACTGAAATTACTCTCAAAACTTCAAAGATCTTGACGAAACTTGAACCACAGGTTCATGGATATGAGGTTCAACAGATCCAAAAAGAAATTTATGAAAAGATTGAGTACAACTCCCGAATCGAAAATCGCATGAAAAATACCTGAAAATAGTGAAAAAAAGAAAAACACGAGGGCCTACACTTGCGCTACTTGACAGCGGCAGCAGCAGGCCATCAAACGGCGGAGGACTGCTGGTGGCAGCCCAAGGCCACCATAGCGGCAGCTGCAGGCCGTGGGGAAGCTGAACCGTTTGGTGGTGCCCAAGAAACTGGCGGAGAAGTACCTGCCGCAGCCGGGGCCGGGGGCGGGGGGCACGATGCTGTGCTTCCACGATGTGCGTGGCCATGGCCTGCTCCTCCCCTTGTGACTTGCTGCAGCGAGCTCCCCTTGTTGGGATGCAAGTGAGTAGAAAGAGAGATGAGAAAGATAGAGCGTGCGGAGAAAATTGTAAAAATGGAACTTGAAGCAATGCGCTTCGCAAAATTGCCATTTCAAACATCGTCTTCGTAAAAACAGGACTCCAAACGTTAAGCACTTGTTATACTGCTATTTCGGATATTTTCCCTCTTATCTTTTTTCTTTTCATGTATCTGGGAGGGTGATATGTCCCTTTTGCCCCTGTTCATAGATTACAACCGGCCGCCGCCACCATTGGTGCAGGCCTGCTGCTGGCGCTGGACCTGTCTAGCAGGCTGTTGGCTGCCCGCCGCTGTTGGCAGGCACCGCTCGGCGCAGACGCACGCGCCGTGCAGCGAAGATTGCCGTGACCCGTCCCGTGGGCGTCCGGAACGAGGAACACTGTGAGCACGCCGGCAGGCTGCTGTAGGTGCCGCGGGCATGAACATGGAGTCCTGGCGGCCAGGGTGCAGCCAGAGCACCGGCGCTCTCGGGCATGGCAGGCGCGGCCTGAGCACCGCTGCCCTCGGCCATGGCGGCGCGCCAGCACCCATGGGCAGGGCAGGCGCGGCCATGGCGTGTGTGTGAGTCAAGGGCAGGACGGCGAGCAGCGGTGGGGTCGACGCCGGCGGTCGGCGGTGGCCAGTGGTGGGGCGGCGGTCGAACGATGCAGTCCTAGGTAGCGATGGCGAACAGAACAAGACGATGATGATGCGTCTCCGTCCAATCAACTGCAGTCCAAACCCCATGCAAATACAGATGGGCATAAAAGTCATTTCACCCTCCCAAATATCTGAAAAGAAAAAAGAAAAGAGGAAAAATACCCCAAATGGCATTATAATCAAGTGCTTAATGTTTGGAGTCCGGTTTTTTCGAAGACAATGTTTGAAATGGCAAATTTGCGAAGCGCATTGTTTTGAGTCTCATTTTTACAATTTTCTCGAGCGTGTGAGAGTGAGTGGCTGAGAATGGGTGAGAGAATAGAAAGATAGAGGCTGTGAGGAGACACTGCTCGCATAAATAAAGGGTGGTCAAAATTTTTGAATCACATCAGCGGCAAGCAAAATCTTTTTAGGGGCGGGTGATATCATGGATCTTTACGGGCGGGTGAAAAGGTTACACGCCCCTACAAATGGTATTTTTAGGGGCAGGTCACCCCCTCACCGGCCCTGAAAATGTACCATTTTTAGGGGCGGGTGACGGGGTGATCCGCCCCTAAAAATACATTTTTAGGGGCGGGTCGGTTGCTACAGTACCTCCGTTTCATTTGTAGCAACGAATTAAATTTTGACCCGTCCCTAAAAAAATTCGAAGCGTTCCTACAAATCATTTTTTAGTAGTGATCCAATCCACCGGTGATTGGATTTTGGTACTGCATCAAATGTCACCAAAAACACAAAAAATAGTTATTAGTAATGAAGAGAAAGAGTCTTTTAGGTATGACATTTGAGTAATCTGCTGCAGATACTCTGACATTTGTGCCATTATATGATAATACTGGAATTTTAGCCAAGTTTCAAGAAACGCAATCTTTTATGCTTAATTTATACCATCTGTGATTTAAGAAATGCATAAATGAGTCAATTGTTGCTGTTATGAGTATTCGGTGAACCTAGTCAGCTCACAATGCAAAGATCACAAATACATGGAAAATATATATATGCATGGATGCTTAAGAGTGATTAATTTAAATTGGTGCGTTCTTTCGGTAAAAGCACTATAAGAGAGAAAGAAAATGTTAAAGATATCCACTTCCATATGTCTTAGAATTACCCTTGCGATGGATTTTTTAGTTATATTTCTTATTTTGGTCTTGCATGGAACAACTGGAGAGCATCTATCTTTTCAAAAATTATTTTGGTTGAAGATTGCAGAGCCTACTTCTTCATTCAGTCAGACGCTTTTTGATACCAATTTAGAAAAAGGTTTGGAAAAAACTTCTTGGTGGTTTTCAAGGTCCACCTCCATTCGTATTTTGACTTCATTCGTCATCAAAGAGAGACTTGTGCTGTGCAGTTGACTCGACCTTGTGCCAATACCATACCTACCCGTAGCCATTAGAAAGTCACAGGCGGCCTGGTCCGTGTCCTTCAGAAGTGTGTCTTCTAGTGTCGCAATTGCGCCCATGACTCTCATAGCGCTATTTGCTAGACATTGATCAACAGAATGGCACAAAATGCTGCAATTCACGGTACCTCCTAAGGTTTTAAATAGCGGGCTAAGGGGTTTAGCGGTTAGACTCAAAAAATAGCTAATAGCAGGCTAAATGAGGCTATAGCGGCTAAAATACACACGAGTTCAAATAACGGAACCATTGCTCAAATAGCTATAGCGGGTCATAGCGGAAGCTATAGCGGGAGATTTAAAACCTTGCTCCTAAGCCTATTAATACCATTAAGCACCACGAAAAGAGAAATCTGAATGGCAAATTCTAAAATCATTTTCAGGTTATGTATACTTCCCATGCATATATACTATAGATAGGAGGAAATAAATTTTAGCATGGTCTAAGAAAATGACAAACTAACAAAGGCGCAAGAGCTTTGTCGGACTATATTATATATATGCAGGGGGCGTGGAAAAATGTGAACAGAGTTGGTAGATCCACAGATTCATACCGACTGTACATATAAGCCAGAACAGAGCTAGTGCACAAGATGAGTTTATGGTAGCTAGCTATGGACATTATATTACTGCTGTTGTTTGCCCATCAGTGGCAAATCAAGTAAATATTAAATCCTTCGAAGCAATTGCAAGTAGTTTTCCTCTCGCACATTCATACAATAATTGTACAATTTCTTGGCATGAAAGTGAGAAACGCTGGGTGTGTCTCAAGTTTGAGTCACACGAAGGGAACAAGCAAGCTGCCTGCCACAGTCAGAGATGGAAAATTTCAGAAAAGGAGTACAAAAGGCAGATTGGAGGATTCTATCAAGGAGTTGGCTATGAAGGGTAGGGCAGTGGACTTGATCTATAACGCTGCTATCAGTGGGCAGCCTAGGCCAATAAAATATGAGGAGGATGGTTCTGTGTTGGCTGGGGTTTCGCCCAATGTGTCCCCAGCAAAACCTGCCTGTATGGATGAGGCAGCTATAGGAGTTACGGGAAACCTGGTGGGTGCTCAGGACGAGCCCCACCAGGAGCAATGAAAACCATCGCTTGGAACTGCCGGGGGTGGGGAACTCCCGGACAGTTCGAGATCTTGCTGCCTTGGTGCAGCGCTATAACCCCAAGTTGGTATTCTTATCGGAGACGAGGCAAAGTGAGGAGCTAATAAAGAATTTACGGTGGCGGCTGGGTTTAAAAGGATGCCTTGCAAGGAGTAGTGTTGGCTTGAGTGGTGGGATTGCTCTTTTCTGGGAGGAAAATCTTAATGTTAAGCTGCTGACAATTAATGACAAGCTGATTGATGTGTCAGTACAGGAATCGCCATCCTCTCCTGTGTGGTGCATTTCTTTTGTCTATGGTGAACCGCAAGTGGAGAATCGGCATCTTACATGGGAATTACTGCAGAGAATTAAGCATCGGGCTATACTTCCGTGGATAGTTATGGGTGATTTCAATGAAGCACTATGGCAGTTTGAACATTTTTCTGAAAATAGGAGAGGTGAACGGCAGATGGAGGCGTTCAGAGATATGCTGCAGTTCTGTGAACTCCATGACATCGGCTTTAAGGGCCTGCCATGGACGTATGATAATGGTCAGTCGGGACGGCGTAATGTAAAGGTCCGACTCGATCGTGCAGTGGCAACTGATTCTTGGTCTAACCTGTTCGAGAGAGCAGAGGTTGAGCATTTGGTTTCCCCATGCTCTGACCACTGCCCTCTGTTACTCCAACTTGGCCGTGAGGAACAGATGAGGGGACGAAAAACATCTCGATATGAAATTATGTGGGAACGAGAAGAATCGTTGGAAAGCGAAGTCCAAACAGCATGGGGAGAATCAGGCCCAAAAAACTGCTTGGGGTCCGTCTCTAAATCACTTCGGTCGGTGATGGATGCCCTACAGGTCTGGAGTAAAGAGAAATTTGGCTCGATCAGGAAAGAGTTGGAGGAGCTGAGAAAGAAGTTAGCTGACCTTCAGCTAATTAATGATGATGAAAACAATGTGCAGATCAAAAGCACAATAAATAGGATGAATGAGATATTGTACCTGGAGGAGATGATGTGGCTGCAAAGATCACGAATCTCTTGGCTCCAAGAAGGGGATCGGAACACGACATTCTTCCATCAGAAGGCTCGATGGAGAGCACGAAAAAAATAAAATCAAAGCACTGTGTGATGAATCCGAGCTTTGGTGCACTGATCAGGTTAACATGGCTACTATGGCTAGAAGCTTCTTCCAGTCACTGTATGAAAAAGACCCCAGTGTTTTTCCAGAGGAGATAGTTGAGTCTTTTGACCGAAGAGTTACTGACGATATGAATGAGGTCTTGTGCAAGGAGTTCTCAGAGCAGGAGATAGGTGACGCTCTGTTCCAAATTGGACCTCTCAAGGCTCCCGGGCCGGATAGTTTCCCGGCAAGGTTTTTCCAATGCAATTGGGGCCTGTTCAAGGATGATGTGATCAGGGGCGTGCACGAGTTTTTTAGAACAGGAGTGATGCCTGAAGGAGTAAATGACACGGCAATTGTTTTGATTCCTAAAATCGCCCATCCGGAAAAGCTTGCAGATTTCCGTCCAATTAGCTTATGCAATGTGATTTATAAGGTGGTGTCGAAGTGTATGGTGAATCGGCTATGACCTCTGTTACATGATTTGATATCACCAAATCAGAGTGCATTTATCCTGGGAAGAATGATCACTGATAATGCTCTCATTGCCTTTGAATGTATACATGCCATTCAACATAGTAGATCAGAGCGGAATAATTTCTGCGCGTACAAGTTGGACCTATCCAAAGTGTATGATCGTGTGGATTGGTCTTTCCTAGAGAAAGTATTACTGAAGCTGGGCTTTCATAGTACTTGGGTACGGTGGGTGATGAGTTGTGTGTCTACCGTGCAGTATTCAGTTCGCTTCAACGGGGTTCAACTTGAATCCTTTGTGCCCACACGCGGCCTTCGCCAAGGTGATCCTTTGTCGCCCTATTTGTTCCTCTTTGTCGCTGATGCACTTTCTGTTGTTATGAATAAAGAAACTCAAGCAGGCAATTTGGAAGAGCTGAAAATAACAAGGAGAGCCCCGGGGATTTCACATCTTTTATTTGCCGATGACGCTCTGCTGTTTTTCAAGGCTAATGTTGATCAAGCTGCTCGTGTGAAGGAGCTGATCTCAGGGTTCGAGAGGGGCACCGGTCAGAAACTAAGCCCGGCCAAGTGTTCGCTTTTAGCCAAACAACAGCTAGATGTAAACTTGCAGGAGCAAATCAGAGGAGTCTTGGGAGTAGAGAAGGTGGAGTTTGAACCAAAATACCTAGGCCTACCCACCTAGAGGCGGAGCTCCCCATGCGGCAGGGTGGGGCAGCTGCCCCACCTACTGCTAGCAAGGAGCCCCTAGTACTACCCTTCTTGCTGAGGTGTAGCAGTCGAGCGACGGCGTTCGCTGCCTGTAGGGAAGGATAGAGAACCCAGTGGACCGATCCTTCACAGTTCGTCACTGCGCTGTGTATCAAGCCACTGTCCCATAGCGCGCAGCTGCCGCGCCCTAGGCCTAGCTGCAACCCGCCCCCTTGCTGCTGCGTGCCATGCTACCTATGCAGCCCGCTAGCGCCCCCTTGCCAGGCTAACCTGCAGGGCTGCCGCCTGGTGCGGTGGTGCCCGCTGCTGCCTATCTGCCTGCCTCAGCATCTCAGTCCTGCAGTGCAGGGCCAGCTGGTTAGGGTGATTTTTTTTTAAGGAAATCGTTAGGGTGATATGTGTGCTATTTTTAGATAATCATATATAATATATTATACACTAACTAACTAATTTCTTCTTCAAATTCATAAGTTTAGTTGGATTTTCGTCCTATGGTTTAGTTGGTATTTGTTGAATTAATACTATATTTGACATTCATTTGTAGCTGTAAATTATGCCCCACCTAAATTTCTGGCCGAGCTCCACCACTGTACCCACCCCTGACGGGAGGCAGAAGAACAAACGGTTCCAACCACTTCGTGAACGCTTCGGCAAGCGTATTTCATCTTGGTCTGAAAAACTCCTCTCAGCTGCAGGGAAAGAGGTGATGATCAAAGCAGTGGCTCAAGCAATCCCCACCTATATCATGAGTGTCTTTCAACTGTCAAAAGCTTTATGCGAGGAGTTAGAGAGAGAAGTAAGGAGGTACTGGTGGGGTGAATCTGAGGGAGCAAGGAAGACACATTGGCTAGCTTGGCAGAAGTTTACGAAGAGTAAATCCCAGGGCGGACTGGGTTTTCGTGATTTCCACGTGTTCAACCAAGCGCTGTTGGCTCGTCAAGCATGGAGGCTGCTGGAATATCCAGGGAGTCTGTGTGCGAGATTATTGAAAGCAGTGTACTTCCCCAATGGAGATCTTTTAGACACTTCCTTCTCAGCGCAGATGTCCCCAACCTGGCGATCAATTTTGTTTGGCCTAGATTTGTTGAAGAAGGGGGTCATCTGGCGGATTGGAGATGGAAAAAAGGTGAAAATTTGGCGGAACACCTGGATTCCAAGAGGCTTCTCCCTGAAACCAGCAGGAAAACGAAGACCATGCAGACTCAAGAGGGTCTCCCAAATAATTGATGACTCGACGAAGAGGTGGAAAGAGAGGGAGCTGAGGCACTTCTTTCATGACCATGATGTTGATGAGATCCTCAAGATAAGAATCCCATGGCGGCACATGGAGGACACACTGGCCTGGCATTATGAGAAGTCGGCTTGCTTCTCGGTCAGGAGTGCTTACAGGCTGGCTATCGATCTGAGGGAAGTGGAGAAAGGATTGATGTGGTCAAATACAAGCCCGAACGGAGATAGGCCAGTGTGGAAGAAACTCTGGGCGCTACCAGTGCCCCCAAAAGTTAAGGTCTTTGCATGGAAACTGATAAATAGAGGCTTGGCGACAAAGGCCAACAAGTTTACGAGGGGAATGGTAGAGCAGGGCACGTGCGATGTATGTGGAGTTGGCGTTGAAGACGAATTCCATGCTGTGATCAGGTGCCGTTTAGCATGTAACCTGCATGAAGCAATGCGCAAGGTTTGGGACATGCCAATGGAAAGTGATGTGAAGTTTACTGGCCCGGAATGGCTTCTACAGCTGGTGAATAAATATGACAAGCGTACCATGGGGAACTTTGTTATGGTGCTTTGCAGAGCATGGTTCCTCCGGAACGCGATTACACATGGAAGCAGGGGTGTCTCAATGGAGGGTTCTGTCAAGTTCCTTCAGAGCTACAGCCAGGAGCCCAGGACCTACTCACTGCCCGGCAAGGTGAGGAAGAGGATCGCAAAGGGAAACGACCAGCTGCCCAGCCCACCGTGGAAGCAGTAGCAGGAGCGTGTCAGCAACAACTTCACAAATGGAATCCACCAGACCCTGGATGGGTCAAAATAAATGTTGATGGGGCTTTCTCGGCCACTTCGGGAGCTGCAGGTATTGGTGTGATTATCAAGGATCACACTGGTGCGGCGCGACTGTCGGCATGGCAAGTTATTTCTGGTGCATCCAATGCGGAGGAAGTGGAAGATTTGGCATGCATGGAGGGCATTACGCTGGCGGCGGAATGGGTTCAGACCCGAGCGGTCCTGGAATCTGATTCTGCAGCAATTGTCCAGTTCTTCAATGATGACAAGGTCAAGCCGGCATGCTACTCCATTATCCAAGAAGCTAGAAGCGAGGCGAGTAGACTCCCTCAGCTAGTCGTCAAGCATATAAAGAGAGATAGAAACGGGGTTGCAAATGAGCTCGCGCAATTGGCGAAGCGCCTTAACCATAGTGCAGTATGGAGAGAGCGTTATCCTTTTTGTATCGAGCACTTAGTTGTTCAAGATTGTAACAGTTCTTTGAGCAATTAATTAAATCTCTCTTTATTCGCAAAAAAAATAATTGTACAATTTCTCATCAATCAGACACCCATGATGTTCTTGATCTACTACTGCTTGTGTCAAGCCAGCTCAGAGAATAATAGATCGTACATCGGCTGAGCAAGTTTTGTTTCAAGAAATAGAAGCGTTGACCCTGAATGTGACGAGGACAAAGCTATGACAGATGTTATAGGGAAACAATTACTGCGGGATGGTGTATATTTAACAATGTGACAGGCTGTTTTTGAAAATAATTTTGCAAGCATTAAACGTGGTCACAACCCATAAACACTGGCAGAGATGGATCGTGACCAACATACAAGAAGGAATACTTCTTTTGACTCATGAACAGATTCAGACACTGTAGTTCTCTCGGGCTGATAGACGCATAGCATTCTATGGAGCAAGTGATCACTGGTAAAGAAAAGAAGTATTGTAGGTTCTACTCCATTTAAGATGAATGCACAGCAAAAAAGTTGTATAAATAAAAACAGAGAATTGTTGTTTTGGGACGGGCATGCCTATGGTACTGATCCATACAGAGATGGGTGTGTTATTCAGTATCATTGCCTCAGCTTGGGGATCATAGCCTCAGCATCATTGCCAAGGTGTCCCCAACCTATCCTGCACAAATGAACTAGGCTCTCCCCAGTCAGGCCGGTTGCATGCAACATCCGTTTGATTGTGGTTGTATGCATCTATGCACCAGGTTCCTCGGAGCCGGTTTTTAGTTGCCATACTTCACTTTCTTTTCTGTGCATATTGCCTTTCAATGAGCACATGTGAGCAGATACCCTCGATTACCATGCACGTTCCAGGCGAGCCTGGTGCAAGTTGTACGGCTTCATGACAAGAACATGGCCCAAGCACTTGATCAGGAAACCAAACAACCCAAAACTGCATTAAAAGCCTGGCAAACAGAGATACAGGTAGCTAAACACGTCCTCGATGTTGATGACATTCTACAATTTTGCCTATGATGTGAAATCCACCAGGGCGCTGCATGGGACACGCATATCGTCCCTGAGGATAAAACAGGCGCTTGTGGTGTGGACATGCTGAAACATAACATCCAGACATCTCCCAAGCTTATATTGTCTTCAAGCACAAAGTTTTGTGCACAAGCCCTACAGACTCGAGGGACTGTGCAAATGAAACATGCCTCTTATGTGCATACAAAATTAAATACTAAATAAGCTTGAGAGGGCCGGGGCTATTAAGAATGAAAATACAAAAAAAGTATGCATGCTGAAATGATAGGTTCAGTATCTAGAATTGACGTGGATAGAATGTATAAGCTCCCATAGATTGAGCACCAAATGACCTGACGATGGCCATGAACATGACTGCAACTGAATTAGTTCTGTTCTGAACTCAATTTGTTCAGAACTCAGCATGTGGCATAAATTGAAACCTATCAAAAATATTCTTTCAGCATGTGGCTTTATCTACTGAGAACCTACACAACAAAACCGGTGGTGCAGAGTTCACACCAGTTTGGATGTAGATGGACGTAGTGGATATTGGAACCAGCAGTGAAAACAAATATCACTGCTGACTCGTTATCGAAACTAGCAGTAATGCAACTACCACCATGGTTCATGTACGGAATCGGCGATTATACGTCTATTTACTACCGGGGCCTAGCCGCAAACTAGTGCTGATAACAAGGGTTATTTTCACCCCCGGGTCGAGGGTATTCTTTTGTATTAGATTTCCACTTTCAAGACGAATAGGAGTATTAGGCAAATCGCGATGGACAAAAGCTTGGCATACACGGGAACGTCACAATACATGTGCCAAAGAATCATTACATTAACATATATGTGTTGCAGTGCCATATATATTAGGGTTATGGTGCATCACGTATGATGGATAAAGATCAACTTGTTTTGATTATCAAGCATTAATCATGTTACCATTTATATGCACGTTATGGTGCACAACTAATCTTGTTACCGTGTCATGTTGCATAGATCTAATTGGAGTCTATTTTTTCTATTTCCAAAAAATAAAAATTATACAAATAAATATTTTTTTATGTTACCTCCTAGAAGGTAATACATGATAATAACCATCTAGTCTAGATCTATCTAAATAGATGGTCCACAGTTATTTTGGAGTACTGTTGCGAAACCCTAATGATTATCTTTTAGGAGATTTTTCACTCCATTAGAGATGCAGCGAAATCCAAGAAGATTCTTCAATCCATTTGAGAATGCCAAGGAGAAACTAGATGGAGGCAGAGATGAACGTCTCATCAAAGAAAATATGCTCCACTCCTTGGTTAAGGGAAACCCATACATGTCTAAATACAGTTTGACCTTTAGTTGTTATGATAATGACTGAAATTCGGGAAAGAATAAATGCCTGTAAGAATTGATATTTTGCTATGAACTATGACAATGTCTGCAGTAGGTGGCTGAAAATAATTAATTTGGACCATGAAAATGAGTAAATGCAAATTGCAGCCAATAGTACCACATTTATCTACCGCGTCCATTGGCGAACCAAAAAGTTTTTAGAAGCCCGCACAACTGATAGGGTAGAGCAACAAATTAAACGGCAGATCTCCAAGCAGATGGTCCACTCTGCCCAAATGCATACTACTTCATATATATGAGAACTATCGAACTGTACTCTGATTGCATTTCTCAGTTCATGGTTGCTTCCATATTTTGTGCAGTGCATACTTGCAGCACGTAGAATAGAAGGTGAAGCGCATACATACATATATATATATATATATATATATATATATATATATATATATATATATATATATATATATATATATAGTTCAAAGGGTGTAGGTGTAGCATCGCACAAAGGGTGTGCCATATAGCTTGTATGTATGGCAACGTATCTAGTGCAAACCAAGGACCTCGTGTAAACCCGTGCAAACCTACTAAACAAAGTTTCAAAAAATTCTGAAAAAAATCATGAATGTGCTTCTCAGCTTACCTCATCTATATATAAAATTTCATGGTTAAATTCGTCTTACTCTAGAAGTTAAAAAAAAGACAAATTTTCTGACAACAATAATGGTTCAAATGCATCTTAAATTTGTCTTTTTTGTAACTTCTAGAGTAAGACGAATTTGACCATGAAATTTTATATATAGATGATGTAATCTGAGAAGCACATTCATGATTTTTTTCAGAATTTTTTGAAACTTTATTTAGTAGATTTGCACGGGTTTGCACGAAGTCCTTGGTTTGCACTAGATATGTTCCCTGTATGTATAGCAGGTTTAGTGACAAGATATGTGGGTATGGGAGACATCGGGTGTTGTCAAATTTGTTACTCCGTGACGGTTCGGGCTGCTATAGCACACATGGCACTGCGGGCCTTCTTGAGAACAAGACACATCGGTGCGGTGAACGCAAGTAGCAATTGACAAATGCCATGCATCTGTCATGTGGAATACTCATATGAAGGGTATTGCTACGGTTACTCACAAATGGAAGTGGATCGTTTATTTAGTTAGATCTGGACGGATATGATTGAAAAATATGATGTATTACCTTCTATGAGATTGGGTAATAGATGAACCATACATATATATTTATTTCTATATTTTTATTTTTGAAAAATTGGATAAATAGAGAAATATCCTATTAGATCTAACTAACCTAATTGTGATCTAATAATTGTCTAACATGCAGGTGGGGTGACAAGTTGGCATGAAACAAATTAATTTACGTTTTTATCTTTTCTTGCAAAAGATGAAATAATTAATGTGACTTCACGGTCCAACGTCAACATGTTAGCATGGCAAAGAACAAAATTATGTGACATGTTAACCTGGCCGCATGCTAGGGAAACAAACTTACGTGACACACTGCTACAAAAAATAACCTGTCATTTCCTATTAACTGAGGTGGTATGAACAGAGGCGCCTCGCAAAATTGATTAACACAGGCGGTCACCTTTAACATGACCGCTTATGTTAATACCCTATTTTTAGAGGTGGACATGTTATAGAAAACCGTCTCAATAAATACAACACAAACCTTAAATATCTAAAGTCCCTCGCCGGATCCACACGATCCACACACTCCTCTCTCTCTCTCTCCCCTCTCCCTCCCTTCTCGAGCAGCACACACACACTCTCTCTCTCCTCCCTCCCTTCCCTCTCGACGCCGGCCAGCACCTCTATCAATCCACCGGCCGAGTACCTCCCGCTCCATTGGCCGGCCGAGTGCCTCCACCAGCGGTGGATCCGAGGGACCAGCGGGAGGCAGCGCCACTTCGAACCCCAGCGGTCCCATGTCGACGGAAGCCGGCGCCTCCACCGGTCGGGCGCCTCCACCGGCGGATCCAGGGGGCCAGTTGCGGATCCGGGCGGGGGCGCGGCGGATGTTGCCTACATATTCTAAAATGCTCTAAAATTTGATTCTTGTATGCTCTAAAATCTGAATGAATGAATCTGTTTTTTTACTGAATTTGGAGATTTAGAAGATCAAGCAATGAGTGCAAAGAGAAGGAAGGGCCAAAGAAACATAGTTTTAGATATTACAGTGAAAATTATAAATATTTGTATGATATAGACACTTTGACTTTTTTTTTAATTTTTACTAACGCCCTTGTGTCTACCTGCTAATTTGTACGAATCTCTTAATTGTTGAATTACATAGTTTCCTATTTTAAGATACTTACAATGATATGGATCATTATTTTCTATTTTTAACATTATAGATTGGGAATAAAAATATAATGTCAAAAAAATAATGATAATATATTTGTACATAAAATCGTCTCTACATTTCTTAATGCATAGCATCTTGTTACTACAAAACATGTCTATATTTGTGGACACGAAATAAAAATATAACTATGATACTGTTTCTACATTTGTTAACATGTAGTGATAGGTGCCGATACATTCCAACACAAGAATGGTCCGATCTTCACGATACTAGGTTCAAGAACAAAGATAAATTTGCTGCGAACAGCGAGTAAATAGTTTTATACCTGCCAAGGTTGGATGTGACCAAGCGACGGGGAGAGAGGCACCGAAATCTTGAGGACTTCGACACGATCTCTGAACGATCGCAGAACCACAAACCGGGACTAATCCACACAAAACGGCGCAGCCGAACTAGCAACCGTAGAGCACGAAGTAGGGGACCTCAGAGAGATCTTCCTCACAAGTCCAAGAAGAACTCGCAAGAACAAAGGTGTGTAAGACACTCAGCAGCGTGGCTGCATACCATATTGGTTTATCAAATGATCAAAAGTTCTTTTCTGAGTACACATAGGAGATATTTATACTAGGAACAACCCTCCTAGATAGGTATGAACTGAAGTCTCTATGTTGGAAGGTGGAAGGCCAACTAGTGAAACATTCATGCGATGGTCTTCAATTCCCTCGCGCGTCTTGTGGGCTTCTGTGCAGTTCTAAGTAAAATGGTTATAACTCCTTATTGGGAAGTCCAAATGTCATGTGGTTTGTTGCGTTGGAAAGTAGACTTAAATATCTTTCCACCCATGTATAGCTTGAACCATGAAACCATGTAGATTGGTACAGTTTTGCACGGGAAGTTGAACATCTAATAGACTGTTAACCTTCTTACCAGTCTTAACTAAAGTACACGGATCTCATTAGTGGATAATCCTAAGTACTCAGCATGAATGTCATTGGAAAGAAGACTTGATAAGATTTCCAAAATGTCCTCATTCACCTTTATAGATTTTGGGAATCAAGAGATAAAGTACTCAGACTGATTAGCTTTATATCAGGTTGGCCCGGTAATCCTTCCTTATCACGCCGGTGCGGTAATGGCATGGTGTCTTGATTCTTGGACCATATATCTTCCACTTCTTCATGTGTATACCTAAGCAATATCAATGTAGAATTTTTAGGTAGGAATGAATTCACCTCTTTTTGGAGTAGTTTTGCATGGCTTCGTGTAATTGGCCCTTCATGCACTTGCTTATGTGTAACTTGAGTAATCGTTGGCATGTCCTCATCACGTAGTCAGGCGTTACTATGAATTTTCATTTTTCATGTCATCTACCACGTCACTTGCCACGCTATCCAACTTGTAAGATGTATCGTAAAAATGTTCCATGTAAATCGTCTCTATGTTAGTAGACATGTAATTAATTGTTTCTTCAAAATTGTCTCTACAATTGTTCACACATAATGAAATGTTGCTATACTACGTATCTAAACTATTAGAAATGTTTTATTTTTATGTCTACGAAGATGTATCAATGTGTGTAGATATGCATTTAACGTGTCTGTAAAACGTCTCTTGCTTACATAGGTACGTTTCGTGAATTCGTCTCTACAAAGCCTAACACGGTCCATACGAAGATGCTTCTAACACACTTTGTAAAAGCATGTCTATAGAGCCATAGAGATGCAATATAGCATGTCAAAACCTAAAAATAGTGTATCTACAGGGGGTGTATTCTAGTAGTGCATTGAGGTAGCTTGGGAACGATATCTCCCGAACCCAACAATCTATTTAAACATCATCATGTGTCATTTATTGTCCCTAAAAATATCTCTGCCTTTATTTTCAAAACTGTATGTGAGGCCGGTTTGCAACTTTGCTAGTTTTTGAAATTTGAGCCAGCAAGGGTTCATGTGGTAGTTGATATGAGCCTATCTTTTCCATAATTAGTTTTAATGTGAATCAACCACTGGTCACAATCTCACAATCATGAGACAACTACAGAATCACAATAATTTATCTCAACTCAGATGTGTTTGCGCTCTGATCCACTAAAGGCTAGCTAGTACTCCCTCTGTCCTGAAATGTAGGGCATTCTAGAGTTTTTAGGATAAATTATGGTTGCGTAGAAAAGACTCTCCTACCCCTAATTATTATGCATTGGAACTCTATTTGGGTCATTAAATATGTGTTAATTAAGGTAGCATGACATTTCCCCATGCATCTTCCCCACTTCACCTTCCATACATGGTTGCATGCACGTCTTTTTATTGAGAAAGAGTAAAAAATGATGCACAATTAAAATGGTTGTGTCCACTTTCAACCTAGAATGCCTTATATTTGAGGACAAATTTTGAGTCCTAGAATGACCTGCATTTCAGGACGGAGGGAGTATATACGTACTTGTGCTTGTAAAGGCCTTTGTCAGCTGTTACTTTACCACACACGGAATTTTGTATCATGTGAGCTGCTTTCAGAATATGTGGAAAATTTGTCTTTTAATATCTTCCTTATAAATTTTAGTTTGCCAATGAAATTTTATGGAGGGATATATCATGTCCATTCTACTCTGTATCAAATATTGTAAATTTTGGAAGTACATCATTGTGACATCAACGTTGACAAAGTATACGATACAAGATGTTGCACATTCCAAACGCGTGTGGCAAAAAAAAATGTTGCCAAACATTTTTTTTTTTTAAAACACCATTGATGGGGATGCGTATTTTATAGGCAAACTCAACTGCGATACAAAAAGATTTTCGGAGATTTCACAGCCAGAATTCTTGGAGGTGGTTCTTTATATGAGCCACTTGTGAAAATCTATGAAAATTACACAGGTGGTTCACATAAGGTACAGGTGGCTTATAAACTGAACCTCTTGTATAAAAGAAAGTGAGATTTCTAATGCACTCATGAATAGGTCTGGGCGTCACACATATACATGATTTCCCACATTTAATGGATATGATAAGCAATGTAGTTGCATCCACCGATTAATTAATTTAATTGGAAATGTTTTCATTATGATATTGTTGCCAGCACAAGTTAGTCAATGTATGGCTATTAAAGGGGTACAGATCATAAATGTTCTGATCAATGCGTCGTTGTATGCAATTGCAAGAACTTTTATTACTACGGTTTTACCCTGTCTAATTGATCATTTACGAATAATGTTCGCGATCTTGTGACTCGTAACAAAAAAGGTACTAGTTCAGTTCCAGC